>NC_141538.1:154200000-154392500 GCF_021556685.1 Rattus norvegicus
TATTTATTATAAGTACACTGTAGCTGTCATCAAACACACCAGAAGAGGGCATCAGACCTCATTACAGATGGTTGTGAGCCACCATGTGGTTGCTGGGAATTGAACTCAGGACCTCTGGAAGAGTAGTCGGGTGCTCTTAACCTCTGAGCCATCTCTCCAGCCCAGGAACTCATTTTTTTTTTTTTTTTTTTTTTTTTGGTTCTTTTTTTCGGAGCTGGGGACCGAACCCAGGGCCTTGCGCTTCCTAGGCAAGCGCTCTACCACTGAGCTAAATCCCCAACCCCAAGGAACTCATTTTTTTAACTGAGGCTGGCAATCCTCCTGCCTCCACCTCCCGAGTGCTAGGATTACAAGCTTGAGCTGCCACCCTCAGTGTAACAAAAGATGTCCCCAGTGCCAGCAGGTGGTGAGAGCCCACTCTGCATCCCAGAGTCCTCAGCACAGCCCACAAAACTGTCACAGTCAGCCCTGGGTTCCCCTCCTGTCTCATGGCATACTTCCTTGCCCCCTACTGTCCCCATGCCTCAGATAGTCTGTCCTTTTGCTCTGGCCTTGACTGAAACACGCCTTCCTAAGATCTTCCCCTCTGAACTCCAACTCGAGTGCCCTCAGGGAGGTCTGCCTGGGCGCTAACCCTTGCCCCTCACTGCCTCTGCCTCTGCTTCCTCCACAGCTCATCTCTTTCTGGAATTTTCTCCCCTCTAATGTGGCTGTGGTGGTATTTACCATCTTCCTGACTTGAACGAGCCCCTGGAGGCTGGGGCCCGTTCACGGTCCTCGTTGCTCCGTGCCCAGTGCCTGGCTCATCCTCCTCATGTCAGCTGAGTAAATGAGTGGGCGAGGCACCAGGCCCTCGAGCCCATCCACTCCTGTACTACCCTGTGTGTTCACGCTGGCCCACCTCCCCCAGCACACGAGGCTACGGGTCCAGACACTCAGGTCTAATCTAGTTCCTTGTTCCTCTTGTGAATTCTCAGCCACCTTCAACCCTGCTCCGGAACTGTGGCCTCTTAACCCACCGTTCCCTGCAGGTTCTCTCTGCTTCTGCCCAGAAGTAGGGCAAAGAGCTTTTTCCCCACTCAGAGCTGACCTTTCACCCAGCACTGGGCCTCCTGCTAAGCCTCTTGTTTACTGCGGGCTCACCAGGGATGTGTGTCAGACGGTCACCAGCCGTGCTCTTGGCAGAGGAGCTGGGGCACTGACCTGTTCCTCCCCCTTTTCCACAGGTATGTCTCCTGTGCCCTCGGATGTCCCTACGAGGGGAAGGTCTCCCCGGCTAAAGTTGCTGAGGTGTGTGCGGTGGGGCCAGGGCTCGTGAGGGTTGACTTCCTTGCCAATCTGCACGCGCAGGTGCAGCTCACCCCTTTCCAGAACACACACACACTCATAGACTGAGCGCACAGCCCACCCGCCCCACAGGCCACCTCCTTGGCAGGTCTCTCTACCCCACCTGAAAGCCCCAGTCCAGCTTCCAGTCTCATCAGCTAAGGCATGATCTCCAGTGTGGTGTTCCTCAGGAACCCCCCAGCTTCCTTGGAGTAGGTAAGAGAGCACACACATCCTCTTGACGAGTAACCATGGGAACTGTGTGTGAGTTTCTGTTTCTCCCCAGTACCATGTGGCATTCAGTCAGAAGAATGGCCCCAGGCTGCTGTGTGCTCAGAGGCTGCTGTGCCCTGGTCTGTGCACCGCCCCCCTCATGGCCCATCACCACTTTTGAGAAGCAGAAATTGAAGCTCACAGAAGTTGTCCCCTCCCAACCCCCGCCAAAGCAGGTAGCCAGTGAGCAGCAAAGTGCAGACTTGAACGTGGTCCCAGGGGCCTGACATCGCTGTCACCTGATAGGGACATGGCAGGTTGAGGGTGGTACACCACTGTGTCATTTATCGGGATGGTCATCACTTCCATTCACAGGGAGCCGTCAGCAGTTTAGGCTTTGCAAGTGACTCAGCCAATTGCCAGTGAGCTTCCAAAAGGTTTCATGGTTCCTCTGCTTCCCTAAGTATCAACCTGGCATCTTAGACCCACAGGCCACAGGTCCTCCAGAGGAAGGGCTTCTCCTGGTTCCAGTCAGCACAGTGGAGCAAGGAAATGGGGTGTGGGTGGGGCTGCTGGAGCGGCTCTCTGGTTCTGGGGCGCAGTCTCCCAGCCGCTGGATAACGCTGGTCCTTTCCTCTGGAATTGTTGGGAGCTAGAGCCCAGCAGGAACGCCACACCTCTGGTGGGGAGGTGAACCGCCTGGGCCGAGTCCCTGCTTCTGAGCCCCAGTGCCCATGCTGGTGGCTCTGGGGTCCTCTAAGTATCTGTTCACTTTTCCAGGTCGCCAAGAAGTTGTACTCAATGGGCTGCTATGAGATCTCCCTTGGGGACACCATTGGCGTAGGCACGCCAGGACTCATGAAAGACATGCTGACTGCTGTCCTGCATGAAGTGCCTGTGGCCGCATTGGCTGTCCACTGCCATGACACCTATGGCCAAGCTCTGGCCAACACGTTGGTGGCCCTGCAGGTAATGAAAGCCATGTGCCCATTCTCCCAGAGGGCGCGAGGCGGTGCAGTTTCACTGTATTTGTTGATAAAGTCCTGAGGCGGATGTCTGTGAGGCCACAGATGGCTTCCCACAGAATGTAACTGAGACTTGGGCTTGGTTCTTTCCTTCTACCATGTGAGGCCTGGGGATTAAACTCAGGTTGTCGGGTTTGGGGGCAAGCACACCTTTACCCACCCTCAGATCCATCTTGCTGGCCCTTACAAATCCTTCTGAGAATTCTCCACCCTCCCAAAACAAAACACCTCAAATGAGCTGTGCCTAGTGTCTACCACTCTGGACCTGAGGAGCTAGACTAGTGGCCTGGAGGGGCCTCACTGAGGAGAGCCCCAAAGGGGGAAATGGAGCCAGGAACCAACCATGCAGGGATAGGGGGAAGGTCCTCTAGCAGAGGGAGCAGTGTGACAGAGGAGAGAAGCTCCATCATGGCCTCAGTGAATTCCTCCTGTCATCAGGCAAGAGGTTCGTGAGGAGCAGCTCCATGGGCTCTAGGCCCTGGCAAGAGCCACGGTTCACTGTCTTTATGTTTCCAGATGGGAGTGAGCGTTGTGGACTCCTCGGTGGCAGGACTCGGAGGCTGTCCCTATGCAAAGGGGGCGTCAGGAAACTTGGCTACCGAGGACCTGGTCTACATGCTGACTGGCTTAGGGATTCACACGGTAAGCCAGCCTGCCGCCTGGTGGTGACATCCCGTACTAACCAGGCTTGCCTGGAGCCTGAGGACAGATGGAGGAGGCTGCTTAGGGTTGGCGGAGTTAAGCAGGGATTGTGGAAGCTTTCTATTTCTGAGAGTTTATCTAGGAGAGTTGAAAGCGGGTGACCGGGACTATGAGCCCTCGTGGGGTTTGAGGTCCTGACAGAGCAGCCTGAAGTGTGTGTGTGTGTGTTAATAACCAGTAGACAAGGGGCTGAGAAAGCAACGTGGCAGAAGAGACATTGGTCTGGTTGAGTATGATCATGAGCGCAGGAAGCCAAGAACCCAGAGTGACAGCCACACTTCAGTTCTAGGAGGCCACCCAGAGAGTGTCTATGGAAGGGGCCCTAAGAGGGGCCAGCTTTGTGACCTGCAGTGAGTCACTTCACGGACAGTTTTCTCTAGGAAATGAGGACACACTGTGAAGTTAGCCATACAGGGCTCCACTGGACTCTGTAGGACCTTGGTGGTGGCACAGAGGTCACACTGAATCTCTGCTTTGAGATCTGATGCTTGAAAACCCAGATTTCTTCCTCACAGGCAGCTCGGCCTCCAAGTATTTCATCTCTCTAAACCTGGGCAAAAACAGTGAGTTTGCCCACCACTGTTACAGGATTAAGAAAATGCATGGCCAGAAGCGTAGGCCAATGGTGAGACCCTGGGCCAATCTATGGCATCAGAGGAAGCCATGTAGCGTGCTTGGTCCTTGTTACCAGCAGATGGGAGTCACTGTTACAGTGGAATTGGGGTGAGGGAGTGGTCTAGAAGGAGAGCCCTTGTCTAGTCCTAGCCATTGTCTGGGGACAGTCTCAGCACAGGGAAAAAGAGACCTAAAAGCAAACAAATGATCCTCACAGTTCCTACGGGGTAAGCCCTGTGCTGAACCCTGAACATGGAGACAGGACAACACCAATAAGGTCCCACGAATGGCCTGCTGGTGCCAGCTGGAGACAGCCTCAGACAGTGGTCACCACTGTTGCAGGAGGAGCCTGCTTACTTCCCTTTTCAATGTCACAGCTGTCTAGTCTGTTCGCCTGGGTGCTGAGGGCATGCCCTGACTTACTTTATCCTCTAACTTACTTCTTCAAGGGTGTGAACCTCCAGAAGCTCCTAGAAGCCGGGGACTTCATCTGTCAAGCCCTGAACAGAAAAACCAGTTCCAAAGTGGCACAGGCCACCTGCAAACTCTGAGCCCCTTGTTCACCTAAACCGGAACTGTGGGAGTTGGGTGTACACAATGATTCCTGGATGGGGAAATGGAATGAAGGCAAATGAGCCGGCCTCACAGAGGTCCCTCTCCTACATAGAAGGGCTAGAGCTGCCAGCACGCCCGGACCAGCTCCCCAGAGCTGCGTGCCTAAGCACTTGCTTGGGCTGGCCCTGGGTGAGTCCACTAGCCAGCAGAGCTGACATCCATGTGCCACGACCGCGGGTCCCATGTTCTACCTCTGAGGACAGCAGCGCCTTTGCTGAAATGGTGGGATCAATCTGCTGCGGTGGCCGACTGCCAACTCCAGCGTCTCTGGGAAATCTCTGTACGTGATTCTTGAAAACAGCTTATGTAATTAAAGGTTTAATTTTCTAATATCCAACCATGCAAACGTGTGTTTGTTTATAAGTGGAGGAATAAAATCAATCTGAGGGAAGAGTGAAGGCTTTGGCTGGTTCATCTCTGGATTTCTTCCATCTCCACACCTGAGCCCCCAGACCAGTGACTGGAGATCAGAGCTGTGCGTCTGTTCCTGAGACCAACATGGTGGCTGGCCAGGACACCCAAGGAGCTGCTTCTGAGACTGTGTCTGTCCCCAGAGCAGTAAGACGGCTCTTATTGGTCTGTTACTATCTAAGGAAGCTAGACTGGCCAGTGAGCCATCGTCTCTGCTTCCAGAGTGCTAAGATAACAAACTTAGACAATGTGCAGCTTGAAATCATTTTTATTTTTTGAGGGTTTCTCTGGGTAGCCCTGGCTGTCCTGGAACTCTGAAATCCAGGCTTCCCTCAAACTCAGAGATCTGCCTGCCTCTGGCTCCTGAGTGCTGGGATTAAAGGCGTGTGCCAAACCAGCTTTAAAAATTAAGACTTATTTTTAATTATGTATACGCATGGATATGTATACATGTCTGTGTGTGCATATGCAAATACAGGGGATGAGGAGTCCAGAAGAGGGTGTGGGACCACCTGGCACTGTCCACAGCTGAGAGTCATGCAGGCTCGGTGCTGAGAACAGTGCTCAGGTCCGTAGCAAAAGGAGCACCAGCACCGGCTCTTAACTGTTCAGCCTTCTCCCCCACTTAAAACAAATTATATGCTGGAGGTGGGGAGTGGGGAGGACATCACTCGCCTTTAATCCCAGCATTCAGGAAGCAGAAGGCAGGTGGATTCCTGAGTTCAAGGCCAGACTGGTCTATAGAGGAGTTCCAGAACAGCCAGGGCTATACAGACAGACAGACACACACACACACACACATACCACCCCCATCCCTACCCCCCACCCCGTCTCAAAAAACCAAAGCTAAACCAAACCAATCAACCAAACCAAAGTGTGTGGATGCGGGAGAAAATCCCCACAGTTACAGGGGGTTATGAAGAGCAATAGTAAGTGACCTTAACTGATGGGCTAGCTGTCTTCTAGCCTCATCTTTCATTATTTATCTGTGGCTGGTCTCAAACCCACTGTGTAGAGCAGACTGACCTTGCAACTCACTGAAATCCGTCTGCTTCTGCTTCCCAAGTGCTGGGATTGAAGGCCTGTGCTACCAGGAAAGATTACTTTTTATTTACGTATTTGTGAGAGAATGGCAGGTATGTAAGGTATGTACCTTGAAGGTCAGAAGCGGGCATAGCGTCCCATGGAATGATAGGCGGTATGTGGGTGCTGGAAACAAGACTCTGCAGGAGAAAGGGCTCTGGGCCATCTTTCAGCCTCGCTTTGTATTTTAAACCCAGACCAAACTGTCTTGACAGTGGCGGGTGCGCACACACACCTTTGGGGGAGGGAGGTGGCGGCTCAGCGATGGGCATAGCAATCGCTACCGTGAATTTAAAGGTTCCTTCCCCATCCTGGTTTGTTCCCAGGTGGACTTGGATCCAGGTCGCAGCCCGGGCCAGCTATGCCTTCCAATTAGAGCAGCCCGACAAAGGATTTGACACGTACGGGGGAAACAATGGCCCAAAGTGGAGAGACGCAGCTGTCAGGGCTGGGGACTAGGAAGACCCCAGTCTTGACCGGGTTTCTCCTTCGCAGCCCGCCGGTCACCGGATGGGGTCCGTACCCCTCATTTCCGCCCTCAATGGAAACGCACTGCGCAGTCGCTTAAAGCCTGTGCAAGCCATTTGTCCCTCCAGGGCCGCCGTAGAGTGGGCAACCGAGTACACACGTTTCCTGGAGGGCGTGGAGGAGGCGGGGTCAGGCTGGGCTGTCAGGTCTTAAAGGAGCCGCTGCGCTGGTCGCGGGAGGCGGTGCCTGGAGTCTGCGCTGGATCCTCTGCAGGTTCGACTGGTAGAATGAAGGGCTTAGTGAGCTCGGAAGGGCCAGTGGTTGGTGGGGAGCGAGGGAGTTCCAGGAGGGTCGGTTCGTGTTCGGAACAGGGCCAGGCTCACCCCTTCTGCTCGTGTTTTCCATAGCCATAGTGGGGGCCACCCAAGCCCATTCATTCGGGGCCCCGCTTCCCGAGTCCCAGCTCAGAACCGAAGTCCAGAGCTAAGCTCCGCCTCGCCCGTGGTGTTGAAAGTCAGCACCCGCTCTCCTCCCTTGTACAGACCACGAAAACTGTGGAGGGGACTGCTGACCAAGGTCACCCCCTAGTCGGGAGCGGAGCGACCTCAGAGCAGCCTTTCTGCCTCCAGGGCCCCCTCAGCGCCCGCTTCACCGCGTCCTCGAGCAATGCGGGAACTGTAGAGACCGGGGATCTCACTCAGGCGGTTCTTACTGCTGTGTGACCCCAGACCAGTGACTGCATTCAGGCTCTGATCCTAGTACCAAATGCTAGCTAGTACCTGCCTCATCCAGATGTTGGGAAAATAACGCACAAGTGCGGGGTAGTGATTCCTGGACGCACTTGGATGCAGTGCAGTGGGTTGCAGCAGAATAACCCCAATAACCTCAAGCAGAAACTTGAGGCAGCTTGGAGAAAGACGGCAGCGAGCCAGGACGTGAGAATGAAAGGCCTCAGTGTGTGGATTTCCTTCCTGTCCGCCCAGCAGTTTGCTTAGGGTGGGGATGCACACCTGGCAGTGGAGTGCGAGGCCAAATCCACGTCGACACCGGCTCACTCCGTGCTGCCCTAGTTGGGCGGGATCTGTTGCTTCAAGCCAGGAGTGACCCAGCTGAGCCAAAGCTGAGCTATTGGCTGCCCCAGGATGGGGTGAAGCCCTACCCACTCCAGGGCTGTTGGTACTGCAGCCTCAGAACTAGGCACAGCCTTCTTGGCTAAGGACCCCACCCTTGAAGCCGTTTGGTGTTTTTACTGCTTCCTCCCAACTGATCGTTCTCGGGACGGTTGTTGGAGACTAGGTATTAGTCATCAAACCCAGGGACCTTTTTCTCCTGGGAAAAGACCTTAGTTTACAGGGACAGGCCCCTTGGTTGAATCCTAGCCTCCCATCCTGAAGCCACGTTCTTCTGTCTGAGACTGCCCATTCTCCAGACATGGAGGCAGGAAGGGTGGGTCTTCAAAACTCCCTATGTCAACAGGAACTAGACAAGATGGTGTGTCTGACTCCTATGTATACAAGTGGCAGACCTTTAAATCGCTTCGTTGGGACTTCCTAATACATGGTGTGTGTGTAATAATTAGTTCTAGAGATGAAAACTGTGGCCTGGAGAGGGTTCGAAACATCGGCCCCTACGGCCAGAAACTGATAGTTATCTAGTTAGACCCAGGACTCATTCTGGAGCCGCTCCTTAAACTAGGGTCACCACTGAATCCTCCGAGATGAAGTGAAGGGTCCAGCATCTAGCTGGAGTGAGGCCCTGACCGACAGCCTCAGCCACCTCTGAAACTCTGTCTTCTACGCAGGCGCCATGGAGGAGAAGGTGCTCGTCACGGGCGGGGCTGGCTACATCGGTAGCCACACAGTGTTGGAGCTGCTGGAGGCGGGCTACTCGCCTGTGGTCATCGACAACTTCCACAATTCCATTCGTGGTGAGTGGAGCTGGATGGGGATGAGTGAGTGGTGGTTTCTGGAGGGGTTGGATACAGGACCCACTTTTCTAATGTTGAACGCTTCCGCGTGCCCCACCAGGAGAAGACTCCATGCCTGAGAGCCTGCGCCGGGTCCAGGAGCTGACAGGCCGCTCTGTGGAGTTTGAGGAGATGGACATCTTGGACCAGGCAGCCCTACAGCACCTCTTTAAGAAGGTAAGTGCTGGGCTGGAGCAGTGGTTAAGAGCACTGACCCCTTCCAGAGGTCCTGAGTTCAATTCCCAGCAGCCACGTGGTGGCTCACAACCATCTGTAATGGGATCTGATGCTCTCTTCTGGTGTCTGAAGACAGCGACAGGGTACTCATGAACATTAAATAAATAAATAAATCTTAAAAAAAAAAAAAAAGAAGAAGGGGTTGGGGATTTAGCTCAGTGGTAGAGCGCTTGCCTAGCAAACGCAAGGCCCTGGATTCCGTCCCCAGCTCCGAAAAAAAAAGAAAAGGAAAAAAAAAAAAAAAAGAAGGTAGGTACTAGCTAGGAATTTAGACCACACCTTTAAACCCAGCACTTGGGAGGCAGGGGTAGGCAGATCTTTGTGAGTTTGGGGCAGATGCTGCTTAGCCGGTAGGAGCAGCATCGCCAAGTCCCGCACAGCATCCCCCGACCCTGGCTTTACTCCTGCAGCACAATTTTAAGGCTGTCATCCACTTTGCTGGGCTCAAGGCTGTGGGCGAGTCAGTGCAGAAGCCTCTGGATTACTACAGAGTTAACCTAACAGGGACCATCCAGCTCCTGGAGGTAAGGGGAAGGGGACACAGACCCCAGCTGGGCCCCAGGCTGTCTGGCATGCTGGCCACAGTAAGGGCCTGTGTGCGAGAGTCAGAGAGGACCCAAGCTGGACTATCTCGGACACATGCCTTTCTTTACCCCCCAGCCTGTTTCTCTCTCTGTAACTGATGCCCTTCGCCTCAGCTCCACCCTCCTCGGGTGGGGTAACAAGTGGGACTTACCCGTGAGGCACAGGCCACTGACCCTCCCCTCCACGGCCAGATCATGAGGGCCCATGGGGTGAAGAGTCTGGTCTTCAGCAGCTCAGCCACCGTGTATGGGAACCCCCAGTACCTGCCTCTGGACGAGGCCCACCCCACCGGGGGCTGTACCAACCCCTACGGCAAGTCCAAGTTCTTCATTGAAGAGATGATCCAGGACCTGTGCCGGGCAGACACGGTGAGGACCCCTCGCCCCACTCTTCGCTCTGTTCACTGCCCCCCTTAAGGCCAGAATTGGCATCTCGGGCACTCTCGGGACAAGGACACAGAGGCTGCCCAAGGTCTCAGCAGCTGGTACGCAGGCACCATCCCTTGCTCATTGGTAGAGAACACAGGACAAACACAGGGAGGTAGACGGCCGTGGGTGGAGTTGGGACTCACTCCGTGCGCCCCGGCTCCACCATCGGACCTGTACCACGCAGGCCTGGAACGCTGTGCTGCTTCGGTACTTCAACCCCATAGGCGCCCATGCCTCTGGCCGCATCGGCGAAGATCCTCAGGGTATCCCCAACAACCTCATGCCCTATGTCTCCCAGGTAGCGGGGCAACCCGGGGTGGGGGTGGGGTGTCTCAGTTTACCATCGATGCCAGGCCTCGGAAGTTGACCTGACCTCTGCCCTAGGTGGCAATCGGGCGACGAGAGGCCCTGAATGTCTTTGGTGATGACTACGCTACGGAGGATGGGACAGGTGAGCCTAGGAGTCGGGGTAAGGAGGGAAATGGGAATGGAAAGGGGGGGGAGGAGGACAAACTTCCCATGTGAGCACTTCCTCTACAGGTGTGAGGGATTACATTCATGTGGTGGATCTGGCCAAGGGCCATATAGCAGCCTTGAAGAAGCTGAAGGAGCAGTGTGGTTGCCGGGTAGGGAATTCAGGGAGGAAACGGTTGGAATACAGGGTGAAGGGAGCGCACAGGGTGAAGGAGACTCCGTTCAACATCTGTTCTCTTGGGCAGATCTACAACCTGGGCACGGGCACAGGCTATTCGGTCCTGCAGATGGTCCAAGCCATGGAGAAGGCCTCAGGGAAGAAGGTAGGCCCCACCCACGCAATAGGTACCCCAGTACAGCCGTCTCCTCCTGCCACCTTGCACGTCAGTGCCTAGGACACAGCTCGTCTGTGGTTCCTGGGGCCCAGGGCCTGGTCAGCTGAGTATGCACTACCTCCCTTGCAGATCCCGTACAAGGTGGTGGCACGGCGGGAAGGCGATGTGGCGGCCTGTTATGCCAACCCCAGCCTGGCCCATGAGGAGCTGGGCTGGACAGCAGCCTTGGGGCTGGACAGGATGTGTGAGTGTCTGCCCAACCCAGCAGAGGGTGGGCGGGAATAGGTGTAAGGGCTACTGGTCAGGCTGTCCTCAGGCAAGCTCTGACTGTCCACGTCTGCGCAGGTGAAGATCTGTGGCGCTGGCAGAAGCAGAACCCTTCAGGCTTTGGGGCGCAGGCCTGAGGCTCTCCTTACCATGGACCAGAAAAGAGCAGCTACCTGCTTTGCAGCCGCCACAGGACCCTACACCCTCATGCGCTGAGGCCACCCTACCTCAAAGGCCAGCTGTCTCTCAGCCCTCCCGGCAGGAGACCTCTGGTTCTACTGACCAGAAAGGAGTCTGGGTCCTTCCAGCCTATTTTCCCCAGAGTCCAGCAGCTCATGTGATCCCCAGAGCCTTGTGGAGGCCAGGGGGTCTGGGACCAAAGCCTCCCTCAGGCACTAACTTATACAGCTAAGATTGAGCTTTCCAAAGTATTTAAAATAAAAATGTCTTCTTATCAAGAGGCGGATTCTCACAGATAGTTAACTCTGTACTACATAAGGCGGCCCTGAGAGTTGAAGCAATTTCTTTAATTTTATCGGAATCCAGGACAAAACAAGAAAAACACCCAAAACCACATGAAGACAGAAGACAAGACACAACTCCTCCCCCACCACCTCCCTGGCCCTAAGGGGGGACATAATGGGGGGTGAGACAGCAGGGAATTGGGGGCCCTTGAACCTCAATCCAGCCCTGCAGGCTCCAGGCCTGCAAGAAAGGGCCATGGGGAGGCAGGGCCCAGCCCCTCTGTGGGGAGGGGCTGAGGGGAGGCCCCTGAGGGACTCTACCTCCTCACTGACCAGCCTGCCCAGCAGCAGGCAGCCTACAGCAGCAAGGGCCCCGGGGCCATGGACACATTCGTGACAGAAGCAGCTGCAGTGAGGCAGGAGAGACGATTATCCAGGCAGAATCACGGGGGAAGGGGCCCCTGAGGGCCCCATGGGCCAAACCCTGAGGTCACAGGAGGGGGCCCAAAGCGGGGCTAGTGGGTGAGGTCCTGAGTGAGCGGGTCAGCAGCTGGGCCCCTTTCTCCCGCTGCCTTCAGCCCCTCCAATACTGCTGCTGGGGCCCGCCTCTGGGGAAGTGGGGTAAGAGAGCAGCCCACCCCTGCTGCTGACTTCCAGATGACCGAGGCCAGCAGGAAGGCCTGGCCAGCCTCGGCGACCTGCCCCAGAGGCCTGTGGGAAGAGAATAGGGTAGGAAGAGAAGGGACAGGGGCTCGACCGGCTCAGATCCTTGCTTGCTGGGTCCCCTGTGAGCTGGGGACCACGATGGGAGCCAGCAGCTAGTTAGACCGGAGGCAGAAGTTTCTCCAGAAATTCCTTTACAGCTGCCATCTCCTGGGATGGAGGGAGATTGTGAGGTCCCACGATGGGAGGAGGAGGGGGCGCACAGGAGTAGGTTATCTCCACTGACCTGAGGACAGGAGCTGTGCATGACACCTGGGTATGTCTTAAACTGGACCCTGGCAGGTGTGACAACTGTCCGGAGCTTCTCAGCTGTCAGGGCCCCAAACCGAACAGGTACCATGGGGTCCAGCTCGCCGTGGCATTGAAGGATGGCCAGGTCCTTGGCACTGCCATTGGCTGCCTGTGGGCCAGACAGAATTGCCAGGACAGGGTCAGTGCCACATGCAGCATGGTGCCCAAGCCACAGGGACCCTCGGAAGAGAGAGGAGGGCCCTGGGAGGATACTCACTTGGGGGAAGTTCCGGTGCAGAGGCAGCCAGCAGCTCAAAGCCACGATGCCGGCCAGAGGGTGGGGGCAGGTAAGTGCTGTATAGAGGGACAGGGCCCCACCCTGGGAGAAGAGAATGACAGGTCAGGAAAGACGGACACACACACACACACACACACACACACACACACACACACACCTCCCCTCCCCCTCACCTCACCTGCGAAAAGCCACCCAGGACGATTCGGTTGGCAGGAATCCCGTTCTTCATCTCGTGTTCAATCAAAGCCTTGACTGGGGGGGAGGGTATGACCGGGTGAAGGAGACTGCTGGAGGCTTGAAGGGAGCAGGTGGGCACTGCCCGGTGCTTTGGGAAGGGGGAAGGGGAGGGAACGCAGTGGGAGAGCTGGGGCCTTACTGTTCTCTGCGGCCTTCTTGATGCCGGCTTCATCCTCTGGGGCATCTGGACTCAGCCCCATCAGGTCAAACCTGGGCAAGCAGAGGCAGTAGCTGTTGGAAGCTCCCGGCAGCCCCTGCAGCTGCCCAAGTTTCCATCTCATCCCCAAACTCACCAGGAGGGCATTACCATCTTCATGTTGAGTGTCACAGGAATCCTGGGCCTGGGGAGGGAAGGTGGAAAGGTCTCAGGAGAGATAAGGCAGCATCAGTAGAGCCAGGGAATGGGCAGATCTGCCCTTGGGAGCCCCTCCCAGCAGGCAGGCCCTGTGTTTCAAGTGTTGCCAGGCAACCTGCCACGTGGGGCTGGAGGCTGGGGTTGGGGCATCAGCGGTAACGATGGAGAAGCAGAGACCAAGGCCCAGCTCCGGGGTCCAGCTCCGGGTGAGTACTTGGGGAAGCAAGGCTCCTTTTAAGCTGTCTTGGGTCTAGGAAGCCTTAGGGGTAGAAAGCGGAACTGGAGCCCATTCCTAGGGCTCCTAGAGCTAAGACTGACATGGCCCGACTGCTTTAAGCCTAAGCCCCAGGAGGCAGCTGATGAAGAGAACAGGCCTAGGACTAGAGGACACCCCCGACACTCCTCTCCAGCTGGGGTGACACTCACGCATGGGGACAGATGTACTTGACATGAGGAAGCCGGATGGTGGAGAGGGCGTCAGCCCAGCTGTGCCTGTGGGAAGGAAGAAGAGTCGATGGTGTAGGACAATGGCCCTCCAGCCCTACCCGATGGAGGGACACCCGCCCCTCATCTCACTCACCCTGTGTCTCCAAGTCCATGTAAAAAAATAACCTGGGGGAAAAAGTCAGAAGTGGGACGGGAAGGTCCCCCTTTAGACCTCCAACTCCAGCTCACCCACCCCCCATCCCCTCAGACTTGGGGGAAGCCAAGGAGTAGGGGGAGGGAGCGCCAAGAGATTATTAACCCCTCCTAGCTTCAGGCTATGCTGTTCTCAGACAGCCACCTCCATGTTTCCCACACTGCCCACAGCACCACTTGCGGGCCCCTTACCGCGGCCGTTTCCCGCTCAGCTCCGGACACGGTGGCTGCGTCGGTGAGCAGGGGCACAGACATGTTGTTACCACACATACACTGCAGGGCTTCCTGCAGGCTGGGCCTGCACAAGAGAAGGTGGGAGGTCAAAAGCAAAGTCAGACGAGTGACACCTCCTGGACTAAGAAGCCCGCCCAGGCCATCGGCCTCACACAGTACCAGGGGTTCAATTCTGAGCAGAGAGGAAACAAAGGCAGAAAGGAATCTCAGGCAGAGGGGTAGAAAGTTAGCCCCAGAGAACTGGAGATGGCTCAGCGGTTAAGAGCACTGGCTGCTCTTCCTGACGACCTAGGTTCAATTCCCAGCAACCACACGGCAGCTCACAACTGTCTGTAACTCCTGTTCCAGGGGATCTGACACCCTCATAAAGACATAAATGCAGACACAAAACCAATATGCATAAAACATAAATTTTAAGAAAGAAAGAAAGAGGGCTGGAGAGATGGCTCAGTGGTTAAGAGCATGAACTGCTCTTCCAGAGGTCCTGAGTTCAAATCCCAGCAACCACATGGTGGCTCACAACCATCTGTAATGGGATCTGATGTCCTCCTCCTCTGGTGTGTCTGAAGACAGCTACAGTGTACTTATATATAAAATAAATAAAATCTTTAAAAAAAGAAAGAAAGAAAGAAAGGAAGAAAGGAAGGAAGGAAGGAAGGAAGGAAGGAAGAAAGAAAGAAAGAAAGAAAGAAAGAAAGAAAGAAAGGAAGGAGAAAAGAAAGTAAGCTGACTCCATCCCAAGACTGAGAAGCAGGGCAGCCATCCTCTGGGTCTAGAACCGGCACGCCTGGTTTCTGACCCAACCTCAAAGCCAAAGGCTGGTACAGGGTTTAGGGGCTGGAAATGTAAAGGGTGAGGGTTAAGGGAAGGCAGGGCGTTTCCTGCAGCCTGCCCTCTGTAAGTCTCCGAGTGCTAACTGCATCCTTCCAAGGTCCCAGAAATCCCTTTCCTGGAACCCCTCTTTCCTAAGTCCTGCCCTAAAGAGAGATGGAGGAAAACCGCTAAAAACAGGCTTTCAGTCCCACTTACATTCCATCTTCTCCTTCCTTCTCTCCTCCCTCCTATCCAACCCCTATCCGGTCTTCACAGCAGCCTGGTTCAGTAAGAAATTCCCAGGGCCTCTGGAAGTCACCCATGTCCCACGAGAGCCTAACAACTCCTTTCTGCCATCCTCCACCACAGCCAGGTGCGCCAGGCTTTCCCACCTCCACAGGGCTACCTGCTGTTGCTGCTGTCACTGACTTCAAATGGGTCCCCAAATGAACAGGTGTTGGGACTCCCAACACAAAAGACTATCAAGCTGCCTGGCCCCTCCCCATCCTTAGCAGCCTCCAAACTCCGGAAGCTTCCGCTACCTGCCTCAGAAGTGTCTTAAGGGCGCCCCGCCCTCCCTCAGACTCCCACCCTCCAGCTCTGACCCCGACTGCCCCTCCTCACCGTAGGATGATCACACAGCCTCTTTCCACACCTCTGACTCTGGGGTTCCCCTCCCCACAGGGAATACTCTTGACACCCTAAGCTAGGATACCCTTCCTGCTAGGCTCTGGGGACTCCCACCTCCACCCGGATCCCACTCTCCAAAGGATGATGACCCGTCGTCTCCCATTCTCCACAGTGGGAACTTGGGTTCTGATCCAGGGTCATTACATCCCTACAGTGGCATTTGCTGCCCTGTCCCACGGCTCGCACCTGCCCACAAAGGGGCATTGACCCTGGTAAGCCTCCGCCCCACAATGGGGTCTCCCACAGCCCAGCGCGCGGCCGCTCTCCCGCCACGCGCGCAGCCCCTGGCCCGGCCGTCCCAGAACTGGACAGCGCCCTCCAGCCACTCCCCGCGGCCGCCCCGGGACCCTCACAGCCTCGCTGCGCGATCGCCTGGGTACCTCACTCCCAGGAGCTTCCGCGACCGTTCGGGCGATTCTCCCCTTTCTCCCGCACAGACACACACTCTTCCCCCTCGGCCGCCCCCGCCGGAACTTCCGTTCGAGTCCCGGGAACCCAGCCATCCTGCTGCCGGAAGTAGCCCGGCCAACAGTACGGAACCCGGAAGCGAGTCCAGCTTTCCAGGGTAGAAGCTGCCATGTTGCCCACAGTGGGACCACTCCCTGTGATGCGACGCTGCCACCTACAGCGTCTGGACATGGCACGGGATTTCCCATATGTCCTACCAGCCAAGTCCTCCTGGTGGACCTCCGTCCTGGAGGAGAGGCATTCCTCAGTATTCTTAAGCATAAAGTTGGCCGTCTTCCCACACCCATGGGGCAGGGCACACTTCCAGGTGTGGTCTTGGATGGTCACCACTGTCTTGTTTTATTACATTTTATTGCTTATGTCTCTAGTCCGCAGTATCTATCGTGTGCATATGTAGAAAAATGGTTACTTTAGTGGAACACTGTGTCTTCAGAGTTTGGCTTCCCTCACAAAACTGGTGAATGCTTTTAGCTTCACGCCTCCTGTTGTACTTTAGCTCTTTCTCCTTGTTCATCTTTCTCCTTCTTCGCCCTCCATACTGTTTTTCAATTTGATCTCAGTTTCACGGGATCTTGGATGGCATTATACACCCTGACCTGAAGACCTGAGATCACCCCGTCTTCC
The DNA here is from genome assembly GCF_021556685.1 of Rattus norvegicus. Taxonomy (NCBI): domain Eukaryota; kingdom Metazoa; phylum Chordata; class Mammalia; order Rodentia; family Muridae; genus Rattus; species Rattus norvegicus. Next base: position 154,216,527 of record NC_141538.1, read on the forward strand.
ACTCTTATCTTTAAAGATGAGGAAACTAAGGCTTGGGGAAAGGAAGTAAATAAATAGCAACCTCAAGATTACACTGTAATCTGCCTTTCCTGACCGGCTTCCTCAGCTATAAAATGATAATAACCACCTGCTATTTCATAACTTTGCAGTTAGGCTCCAGTGAGGCCACGTAAACTTGCTTTGAACACTGTAAAATCACAGTGTGAGGCATTAACCACTTGAAGAAGGACCCTGGGAAAGTATGTAGGCCGTATCAGGATACTGGTACACTGGCAGGGTTGGCTTGACACTGTCCTTGACAAGTGATGCCTTGCAGGTTGCACAAAATGCCACCAGCTGGAACTAAGAACAAAAGGGCTTCATTTGGTCACCACTGAGTCACACTGGTAAAGTGGAAATTGGGCTTGGAGTCCAGGCTGAGAGACTAGCTGAACTGAAGGATTGAATTGGAGAGAACCTTTAGGGATCCGAAAACAGGAAATGAGTCACAGGGGTCCCTTAGCTGCGGAGGACTCATTTTTCCAGCTTAACCTACACTAATTTTTTGTTTTGCTTTTCCCCTGAGAACTCAAAGCAACACAAGCTTAGACCATCAACAGAAACACTTCCCTCCAGACAGAGAAGCAGCTTATTCTTGTATTCAGGTCATGGGGATGACGCTTAAAATATGGGGATCAAGGCAAGCCAAAGACCTAGAAGCGGGTGTCGCAAAAGAAGGGATAAAACGAGAAGAAAGCAACACAGCAAACCCGTTTCCCGCAGGATCCTGCTGGATTGGTCTGCGGATGAAACAACAGCTCCTCCTGTATTCTCTTCATGAGCCACAGTGGCACTTTGGCAAGAGATGTGTCAAGTCTCCAGGCTCAGTTCCAGGAGCTACCTGTGTGCATCTATTAGTGGAACAAACAGGCTAATTTCTTGATGTATTGGGTGCTTCCTATGAATGCTATGCGTCCCTGTGCTGATCACATGTCAGAGAGCAAACCCAAGACACCAGTCCTGAGACCTTGCTCTGTAGACCGGCCTGGCCTTCAGCTTACAGAGATGTTGTACCTGCCTCTGCCTCTCAAGGTCTGGGAACACAGACATGAACCACCATGCCCCGCACTTTGTTACTGAGGCAGTCTCTGGTTTGCTGTCGCATTGTGTACTCCAGCCAAGCTGGCCCAAGTGCTTCGAGGGGAATGCCCTGTCTCTGCCTAGCTCACTGGGATTATAGACATGGCCTGTGGCTTTTCAACTGGACTCTGGGATTCCCAACTCCGACTGTCAGGTTTGAGCAGCAAACACTTTTACCCACAGAGCCATCTCCACGGCTATTTTGAGGCTAACTTTACTTTTCCTCTTAATCCAAAAACCTTAAATGGCCTTTATCTTGATGCTAGGAACCCATCCCAGGCCATGAACATGCTAGACAGGTACTGTCCCAGGGAGCTACACCCTGACACTAGCCTTTCTAGAATTTTCCTGAAAACAGGTTGGAGAGAGTCTGAGTGCACGTTCTATTTACTTCAGAACTTTGATTCCCAACAAGGCTTAAAAGCCAAAGACCATTTTTCAAGATCGGGAGAAAGTGGGCAACATCCTCCTGACAAGGATGAGTGTTCTTCAGAGAATTCTCCAGATTCAGCATTTGCTCTTCCTACTTTCTGAAAAAAGTGGGGTCCTGGATGCTTTCAGCCACCGGAAGTCTTGCCAAGTGCACTGTGTTCACCATGAAGCAACTGCTCTCAGTATCTGTCTCTGCCCGCCCTTCTCGTGGTGCCTCCAGAACCTCTCCCATGTTTAAGATTATTGTTTGCGTATGGTTGTTTCACCTGCAAGTGAGGTCCGGGTACCATGTGATGAAATGTTGACGGAGGCCAGGAGAGAGCATCTGATCCCCTGGAGCTAGAATTAACAGTAGGTACTGAGCTGCCATGCAGGTTGAGGCCAACTCGGGTCCTCTGGAAGAGCAGTGAACGCTCTTAACTAACAAGCCATCTGTCCAGCCCACAGCCTCTTTGTTTCTACACGGTATTCCCTAAGTTACTCCCCCTCATGAGAAATGGAACTTCGATCTCTAACCCCAGCATCCTTTTCACACAATGCAGAGGTAGGGATGTTTCTACTGTATTGTCCAGAATTAGGCTGGACCCTTCCCGGAGGAACTGGTATATAGTGTTTATTAAATTGTAACGTTCCTGATCTACCTAAGAAAACAAGATTCAAGCCCAGTTCAGTTCCTGGTGAGACGGAAGTCTCACAATACTACCGAGAGCACTGAAGACAAGACAGACGTTAGTCTCTAAGGATTTATTAGGAAGCTCATTAGTCACACAGTGAATGAAAGCCATGAACAGAAGGAGCAGGGTCTTCAGACTCCAGCACTGGGTTTACAACACGAGTAGAAGCAAGTAAACACCAAGGAGGTCCCGAGGGGAATTTTTACCAGGTCTCAATCTTACCCCACACAGGTCACCCACACAGAAAGGACTCCATGTTCTCCCAACTATTTGGCTAGACAGTGTGAAAGGCCTTCCCCAAGTGTCACCTACAGGAGATTCCTTCCTTTCCAACCAGTCATGGGACACTTGTGTGTGATATGACACCAGCTGGGCACCCGGACACAAATGCTAAGCAGTGACAGGAGGAGCAGCAAGCAGGGACGTGTGTTTCTCGTTGGAGATCCTCCTGATGGCTAATTCAAACACAAAACTCAGGTTTCGGAAGGTTTCCTACAGCTGAGGAAGCTTCCTTTTTTAAAAAGGACAAACCACACAAGAAATCTGCCACAAGTGAGAAGATACTTGGGATCCATGGCCAGACTAGGAAAGTGAGCATTATTCATGACTGTCAGATGCCACCCAGCCTAAGACCCAGGTCTACAGTGCCTTAGAGAGGCTGTCCCTTGGCACCCGCACCGCTCCCGGTGGTGAGGCGGTTCCACAGGCCAGGTTCCTGTAGCAACCCCAAGACAAAGCCGGACCACGGCTGCGGCAGGCAAATCCAACTCTCGCTGGAGCAGCCTCTGTCCTCCCCAGCAGGTGGCCGCACATCTTCACTAATGCGCATCTGAGGGAGCCCTGGTGGCCCTTAAGAAATGAAATGTGTCTGTGGGGTGACCTGATGCACCCGGTGGTCTGCTGGGTTGGCTGACGCTTCATAGTTGCAGATGGTCACCTCATGCCGGCGAAGCTACAAGGAAAGGTAGAGCTGAGGTCAGTGACCACTGAAGAACACACACACCGCAGCAGTCCTTCGTCAGGTCCCCTGCCTCGTGTCCTGTCTGAAGTTCCCTCTGCCTTTAGTCCTGAGAAGCCAGCAAAGACCTCCATCCACTCTCAAGGATTCCCAGCAGCTGAGAAAATCCAGGTGAGAACAGGAACCTGTCTAAGAGCATCTGCTGGTGCCCAGAACCAGAGACTGTCAAGAACGTGTGACGGGTGCAACCCATGGCCTCCTGTGTGCTAAGCAAGAGAGCCCTGTAGCAAAATACACATACACACATATAACCGTCTACACACACATACACACATATAACCGTCTACACACACATACACACATATAACTGTCTACACACACATATACAGGAAATACAGTATAATAAAAAGAGAAGAGGACTTATAGCCCATCCACTAAAGAACGCTTTGATAACATCTAAAGAAGCCAGGCACTGAGGAAGCAGAGGCCGTGGACCGTGAGACCCGGGCAAGACTGGTCTACAGAATGAGAGCTAGGCCACCTGCGGCCATAAAATGACAGCCTGTCACAAAACAAACAAAACCAAAGGGACATGAACAGACAGAGCAGCCAGTCCCTCACTTGTTCCTGTCCTCGGCCTGTCTGCACCATGGTAGAGACACACGTTTACCAATCTCTTACCTCAGTCCACTCTCCCCTCAGGCCAATATAAAAGATCTTCGTGGTATCCGCTCCAAAGTTTTTTGAAATATGAATGGAAAGATGATAGACATTGGAAAACCGAGAAATTCTAGAGGATGGAAGAGAAGACACAGGTTACCACATGGGATGCATCTCGCCATCAGGGAGGACAACAGTTCAGTCCCAACTCCCAGGCAAGTATCAGGACACCTGACCTTCCTTGCCCGTTTCCCTCAGAGCAGCAACTAACCAGGTACTAAGCACCTGTTGGACCTGAGGCAAAAGGACAGAGAGACGAATAAGCCACATGCCTGGAATGTGGCATATGCCATCACTATACCCAGAAGGCAGAGGCAGGGGAATTACAAGTTTAATGTCAGTCTGGTCTACAAGTGAATTCTAGTCCAGCCAGGAATATAGAGCAAGACTGTCTGGAAAAAGAAAGAAAGAAAGAAGGCAGGCAGACAAGCAGGCTGGAGATGGCTCACTGACTGCTCTTCCAGAGGTCCGGAGTTCAATTCCCAGCAACCACATGGTGGCTCGCAACCATCTGTAATGTCCTCACATACACAAAATAAATCTTAAAAAAAGAAGGGACTGGGTGGACGCAGGTGACGGAGTCTGAATCCTGCAAACACCTTTCTCAATGGCTGGCTGCTCACCCAGGACAGCCCAATACTTCCAAGTCAACGAGTTCATGATGTGCATTGATCTCTGCCAAGGATCAAGCTTTCTCTGCTGTTTTAACTCGTTTCCAGTGCTCAGAGAGCAGGACACTGGCCAAAACACAGAGGCAAGCTCCCCGCTGCGTGCTCCCTGCAAGTGAAGAAAAGCCACGCGCAGGCAGCGTGCACTCTGGGGAGCCAGATGTGGGAGGACCAAGCTCAAGACTGGCTGGGCTATAGACCAAGGCCCTGTCTCCAGAATGAATGAAGGAAAGGCAGACGAGGACATGTCCATGCTTACTTTGTAGCATACTCTAATTCTCCTGTGATATCTCGGTTCAGACTAAAGGTCTGGTCTGGCTCCCTTTCTGTATCATCAAATGACATCTGTGGAATGTTCTTGTACCTGAGGGGAGAAAAAAGAAGAAGAAATGTCAAGGAATATGCATTATTAGATGTTTCAGGGTTTAAAACTCCCCGCTGATGGTTCAACTAGTCTCAGTTCCATCGAAAGATCAAAGCTAGGGCAGAATGGCGCTCTCCTGGCATTTACATATAATCATCCTTAGGCCAACTACAGAGCAGAATGCGGCCTCTCGAGGGACAAGGGAGACCCAAGCAGGAGGAACCCTTGGTCAGAGTTCATTCGGGGTACCGGGAAACAGAGCAAGATCCCAAATCCCACCTTGAAAAAAGAGAGAGAAGATTGGGAGGGAGAATCAACAAAAAAGCGAGGAACTGCAGCCCAATCCAGCAAATCTTCAAGTGGTTTGGGATCCTGGGTCACGAGCAGGGACTGGGCAGAGAAGAATGAACTCAGCGCATTCAGCCCACACCGAGACGTGCAGCACTAAAGCAGCTTTACTTGTGGAAAATGCGTACCTCGGCAAAATACCTCAGACGCAGTTAAGAGAAAGATCAGGCAGCTCACACTCAAGCGGGCTCTGTGTCCAAGTCATTGGAACAACATCCTATTTTATTTCTTTCCCTTTTTTCTTCTCTTCTCTTTTCTTTTTTTGGACACAGGGTCTCTCCATTATGTAGCCTTGGTTGTCCTAGAACTTGCTAGGTAGACCAGGCTGGCCCTGAACGCAGAGATCCATCTGCCTCTGCCTTCAAATGCTGGAAGAAAAGGCCTGTGCCACCATGCCCAGCAGTATTTCTTAAAATACTACAGTTGGGGGTTTCCATTTCAAAAAGGGTACACAGAAGACCACAAACTCATAAAAGGCTCTGGAAAGTTAACAAAAACTGCGAGTAAAGAAAATATTTTTTTAAAGATTTATTTATTTATTATGAGTACACTGTAGCTGTCTTCAGACACACCAGAAGAGGGCATCAGATCTCATTACAGATGGTTGTGAGCCACCATGTGGTTGCTGGGATTTTGAACTCAGGACCTCTGGAAGAGCAGTCAGTGCTCTTAACCGCTGAGCCATCTCTCCAGCCCCAAGAAAATATTTTTTAAAAACCCATCGACAGCACCAACAGCTAACACGGTCTGCAGCACCTGGTGCCACGTCACTCCGGGGTTTTAGTAACACACCCACAAAGGAAGGGAGATGTGTGTCATCTGAGGAGAGTGTTTGCTTCAAAGTGTGTCTGCAGACTATCCATCCGCAGCAGGTAATGATGGAGAGCACTCACGCGGCGTTATGAGTTATGAGGCAGGGCAGCGCTGTAGTTAAAGCCCATGCTCGATTTACAGACGAACAGGAAGTGCACGCAAGCCACACCCACACGGGTAAACAATGTCCAAAGCATGTAGGGACCTCAGCTGAAGCACAAAGGAGCACACAGTCTGATTAGAGGATCTGAAAACTTCTCAGAAGACAGGCAAGCTGACTGTGACGACACATTCCTGCAATCCTAGCACAGAGGCAGGGCCAGGAAGAGCCGAGGCCAAGGTCGGTGTGGGTTATGCCTGTCTCAGAACTCCGTAAGGAAACTACGAGAAGCCAACAGGAATATGAAAAACGTTCAGTCACTAACCAAGAAGATGCAGACCTAAACCATGGCAACCTTTCATCTTACCCTCTCAGAATAGTTACTGCCAAAAAGACAACAGGAAACAAACAAAAGCCAACCAAACAGGAAATAGAACTACCATACGAGCTAACAATTCCCTTACTGGGTAAATACCCCAAGGAAGGAAACCAATCTGGGAGAGACATCTGCACGCCTACTGCCATCTGCTGCTGATCATGGCGCTAGTCACCATGTCCAACAGACTCACCTCAGTCCTATCAACAGATGAATGGATAGAGAACGTGACCTGAGCACGCTATGGGACCTATTCAGTACAAAAGGATAAAACCCGTCCATGATGCAATGTAGACAAGCTTAGAGGACACGGCGTTAAGTGAAATACGCTAAACACAGCGCACTGCTGCACACTCACACACTAAACACAGCGCACTGCTGCACACTCACACACAGTAAACACAGAGCACTGCTGCACACTCACACACAGTAAACACAGCGCACTGCTGCACACTCACACACAGTAAACACAGAGCACTGCTGCACACTCACACACACTAAACACAGCGCACTGCTGCACACTCACACTAAACAGAGCGCACTGCTGCACACTCACACACACTAAACACAGCGCACTGCTGCACACTCTCACACAGTAAACACAGCGCACTGCTGCACACTCTCACACAGTAAACACAGCGCACTGCTGCACACTCTCACACAGTAAACACAGCGCACTGCTGCACACTCTCACACAGTAAACACAGCGCACTGCTGCACACTCTCACACAGTAAACAGCGCACTGCTGCACACTCTCACACAGTAAACACAGCGCACTGCTGCACACTCTCACACAGTAAACACAGCGCACTGCTGCACACTCACACACAGTAAACACAGCGCACTGCTGCACACTCTCACACAGTAAACACAGCACACTGCTGCACACTCACACTAAACAGAGCGCACTGCTGCACACTCACACACAGTAAACACAGCGCACTGCTGCACACTCTCACACAGTAAACACAGCGCACTGCTGCACACTCACACACAGTAAACACAGCGCACTGCTGCACACTCTCACACAGTAAACACAGCGCACTGCTGCACACTCACACTAAACAGAGCGCACTGCTGCACACTCACACACACTAAACACAGCGCACTGCTGCACACTCTCACACAGTAAACACAGCGCACTGCTGCACACTCACACACAGTAAACACAGCACACTGCTGCACACTCACACTAAACAGAGCGCACTGCTGCACACTCACACACAGTAAACAGCGCACTGCTGCACACTCTCACACAGTAAACACAGCGCACTGCTGCACACTCTCACACAGTAAACACAGCACACTGCTGCACACTCACACTAAACAGAGCGCACTGCTGCACACTCACACACAGTAAACACAGCGCACTGCTGCACACTCTCACACAGTAAACACAGCGCACTGCTGCACACTCACACACAGTAAACACAGCGCACTGCTGCACACTCTCACACAGTAAACACAGCGCACTGCTGCACACTCTCACACAGTAAACACAGCGCACTGCTGCACACTCACACACAGTAAACACAGCGCACTGCTGCACACTCACACACACTAAACACAGCGCACTGCTGCACACTCTCACACAGTAAACACAGCGCACTGCTGCACACTCTCACACTAAACACAGTGCACTGCTGCACGCTCTCACACACCCAGAAGCTAAACAAGCTGACGTCATGACACAAGAGCAGAGAAGCAACGACTGGAGCCAGAGAGGTGTGAGCACAGAGGAAGACGCCAACTAACTGGGCAAGATGCAGCTAGGGAGAAGGAACACCCTCTAGCAAGCACCCGCAGGACAGGAGGGCAACTGTGGTTAACAACTGATCACCAGGCACAGTGAGCAATGTCCGCCTGCAGAAGACTGGCACAGGAACACAGCCCTGTGTTTGAGGCCAGTGTGTGTGACAGAATAAGATCCCCTCTGGAAAAAAAAAAAAAAAAAAAAAAAAACCAAAGCCTTAGGAAAAGCTTCTCAGGCACAGTAGTACACCTGAGCAATGAAAACAGGAGGATCAGGAGTTCAAGGTCTGCTTCAGCTACACAGTGAGTTAGAGACTGTTATGTGAGGCCTGGTCTCAAAACAACAAAACAAAAACAAACCCAAAAAAAGAACAAAAACAAGGGGCTGGGGATTTAGTTCAGTGGTAGAGCGCTTGCCTAGGAAGCGCAAGGCCCTGGGTTCGGTCCCCAGCTCCGAAGAGGGGAAAAAAAAAAAAGAACCAAAAAAACAAAAACAAAAACAAAAACAAACAAAAAAAACCCCTATCAGGCATAGCATGGTGGCACATACTTTCGATTTCCAGCACTCAGGAGGCAGACGCAGGTGGATGGATCTCTGAGTTCTGAGTGAATTCCAGGACAGCCAGGGCTACACGGAGAAACCCGGGGGATGGGGGATGGGGGATGGGGGGCATACATCAAGGGACTATGTCTCAGAGGTTAAGAGCAATCAGTTTGGGTTCCCAGTCCCACATGGTGGTTCACAACCACCTGTAACTCAGGTTCCAGGGGGTCCAGAACCCTCTTCTGACCACTACAGGTCATTGCACATACACATTTACACGCATACACTCATATCCATAAGACAAATCAAAGCATAGAGATAAACACTGTCTGCAAGTCATGGAGCAGCTCCTAAGGATAGAGCATGAAAATGAACTCACTTTGAGCCACAGCTGGTACTCTTTTCTCTTCTTTTCTCTTCTTTTCTTTTCTTTTCTTTTCTTTTCTTTTTTTTTTTTCTTTTTCGGAGCTGGGGACCGAACCCAGGGCCTTGTAGGCAAGCGCTCTACCACTGAGCTAAATCCCCAACCCCACAGCTGGTACTCTTAACGGAGAGCTACAGGGAGACAGCAGCCACTCCAGCAGTAACTTAGTATCCAAAAAGTATCAAAATTATCAGGTAAACATCTACTTTCCTTCAAATGATTCAACACAGAGATATGCTTTTAAAGATTTATTTTTATTATTTTTATTTATGTGTGCTCCTATGTGGGTCAGCACCACACAGGTGTGTGTAACCAAGGAGGCCAGCAGAGGGTGTCTGATACCTTGGAGCTGGAGTTACAGATGATTGTGAGCCATCCAATGTGGGTATGGGGAATGAACTTTGGTCCTCTCCAAGAGTGACAGGGACGGGACCTGGGAACTCACACATGCATGCTAAGCTTCCTACCACTGAGCTACACAACCTTAGTCCCAGATTGAAAATCTTATTATTTTAAAACTTTTACAGATATTTTCTTATAACAGGGTGTCATTCCGTATCCCAGGCTGGCCTGGAGCTGACTGTAGAGAGCCCCAACTAGCCTTAAATTCTCAGCAGTCCTCCTATCTTTGCCTTCCTAATGCTGGGGTTCTAGGCATGAAATACTGCTTCTATATTCTAAAGATCTGTTACGTGTCTAAGTGTGTGCCTGTGTAGGTTTATGCCTATGTGTCCCATGCATGCAGGTGACCAAGGACACCAGAAAAGGATGTTGGGTCCCCTGGAACTGCAGCTATGGGCAACTGTGAGCCACTTGATGTGTGTGCTGGGAATCAACCCTCCGTCCTCTACGTCCACTAAGTGCTCTCAATCCCTGAACCACTTCTCTCTGGTCCCTTCATTCCTTTCAATTGTTTTATGTATATGATTGCTGCATGTATGTCTGCACCCCATCTTTGCATCCAGTGCCCTCAGAGGACAAGAGGGTGTCAGATCCCCTGGAACTGGAGTTAAGACATGGTTGTGAGCCATCAGGTGGGTGCTGGGAATGGAAAAGCAGCCAGTATACTTAACCACTGAGCTATCCCTCCACTAAGAGAGAGAGAGAGAGAGAGAGGAAGAGAGAGAGAGAGAGAGAGAGAGTGTGTGTGTGTGTATCTGTGTGTCTGTGTGCTTGTGTGGCAGCTAAAGGACAACCTTGGATTGAATGCCATCCACCTCTCTTGAACAGCATCTTATTGGCCTAGAGCTTACCAGTCAGTTGAGAGCCGTCTAACCAGTGAGCCCAAGGGGCTCCCGTCTCCTGTTTCCCAGGACTGGGATTATTACAAAGCACATTTCATCACCATTTTCACCCGGAGGCCAGAGGTATAACTCAGGTCCTTGTGACTGCCAGGCAAGGACTGAGCTATGAGGCTCCTGGCCCTGTCCTGACAATTTTCAATGTTTTCTCAGAACTCACAAAGCAGATTCCTCTTCTTTCAGAAAGGCAAACTGTCCAGAAGGGAGGACTACCAATGGTGACAACAACAGATCTGGAACTTAGCTGAGGCCACACGGAGGCGAATAGAGCAACCCCACGTTAGCAAAACAGGGCAAAGACGGTAACTGTATAGAGTAAGAGCAGCCATAAGGATCATTTGGGACCTGCAGCTAGGTTAAGGGAGCTACAAAGTCATCGACAGCAACTGCAAAGACGACTTCATACGGTCAGCATGTGGAAGAGCTGAGGAGCAGACTCCAAGGATGTTTACACTAAGACAGTAACTGGGCTGGGGACAAGGCTCATGGTAGAGCAGTTACCTAGCACTTACGAGGCCCAGTGTTCTATCCCCAGCACCATAAAACACAAAAGAAAACCAACTGGGCAGGGAAGCACTCAGAATACAGAGAAAGGTAGATCTCTGTGACTTCCAGGACAGCCTGGTCTATATAACAAGTTCCAGGCCAGCCAGAGCTACACAAGGGGAACCTGTCTCAAAAGAAATAGTCATCTGGGCATGGTGGCACATATCTATAACTTGGAGGTAGGAGTTCAGAAGACATAAGATCATGTCTCAAAAATAAAGATGTGTGTGTGTGTCACACTCGCACACACACACACACACACACTTATATAATCAATTCAGGAAGCAATACATGCATTTCAATGTAACTAAGAACAAGGCCAAGCCATTGAACTCACAACAATTCTCCTGCCTTAGCTTCCTGAGTGCTAGGATTAAAGTGTGTACCGACACAGCCAGCTTGACCAATCTATTTGTGTGTGTGTGTGTGTGTGGGGGGGGATGCACAAAGAGGTCAAAGGTAGCCGTCAAGTATCCTCCTTTATCCCTCTTCACCTCATTCCCCTGAGACAGGGTCTCTCTTTGAACCTAGAGCTATGCTGACCTCTATTGAGCCCAAGGAATTCTGCTCTCTCCAATGTCCACAGCATGGTGACCATACCAGTTTTTAACTTGTGTTGGGGATTTGAACCCTGATCCTCACCCTTGATGCAGCAAGCCCTCTAATCCACTGAGCCATCCCCCTAATCCCTGGAATAAAATATACCAAAAGAAAGCTGAGTAGGAGTTTCCCCAGGGCCTCAGCCCTTGCTACTACTCACAGTCTCATCTCCGAAGGGTGTGAGTCATCGTCTTCTCCCATTATGATGATGCCTTTGAGCTTGACATTGCCCGTAAATCTGCCAGAATTCAAAAAAGAAGGTTGTCTACCCGGGATGGAACCCTGAGCAGCCGTATGACCCCGACAAGACCCTTGCCTCTCTTAAGCTCAGTCGGCTCATCTGACACCTGTGGTCCTTTCCAAGACCCTGTCATTCCACAACTCCAAGAAATTTACCTCGGTTATCAATTCAACAAATGCATGTTTCCAGTCACACACACAAAAAGCTATGATACTTTTTTTCTCAAACCCACCAAAGGAATCCATCCCACTTCTAGAAACAGATGTGCACTCTTAACATAGCCAATAAATGAACCCATCTGATGAGAAAACTGGCTACAGCCTAGTTTGCCTGAGGCAAGAGCCGAGGAGATACTCACGGAATATTAAACAGAAGCTCTTCATCCGCATCACTTTCAACAAACTGGGGTACAGGGGGAGAAAGCAACAAATATCTGCTGAGAACCCACAATTTCGGGCATTTTGCCTCCTTTATCTACTAGCTGGGTCGCAATGCAAATGGACCACCAACCCGCGCCCAGGTCCTAATGGCTTGGAGCTGCTGAGTCTCCGTGTTCTAATCATCATGACCCCTCAAGAGGGATTCTAATAGGGGTTTTCCGGGCTGCGAACTCAAAGACCAGTGCTTATGTGTATCCTTCTGGGGAACCTTCAAATGGTTCTCAAAGGAGTCTGGGTTCCAGGTTAGAAATACAGATCCCGACCCCAGGCCAGGAGAGGCGATCGAACAGCCATTTGGACCAATGGTCAGAGGGAGAAGCAGTCAGTTTTCTCTGCTCTCCTCTCTCACATGCCCTCGCCGCCTAGGAATGGAGGCGACGCACCCAACTGCTCCTCTGGGCCTCAGTTCCTCTGTCTGGCTACCCTGCGAGGCCCCGCGGCTCCGGACCCGCCCGGGCCGCCCACCTTAGAGCGGTCGGTCCGCTCCTCCCACGGCTTGAAGACGCCGCGGCCGCTGCCCTCGCGGCTCTCATTGAGGCACTGCAGTCGCTCCAGGTCGATGCGCAGGTACAGCCCGTAGGCCAGGCCGCGCTGCTCCGGCGGCTCCTCGCGTTCGGCGGCGCAGCGACAGCCGCCCCCGCCGTGGCTGTGGCCGTGCGACATGGCGACGCGGCCCGCAGGGTCACCCCCGACTCTCTCGGCCCCGCCGCTCACCCGGAGCTCACTCGACTCCGCGCCGGCCGCCAAGCGCCGCGACCGAAGCGTCGTAAAAGGCGCCCCTGCGCGACGCATGCGCGCGCGGAGCAGAGGGCGGGGCCGGGAGGGATTGACGTGGGACCTGCGCCAGCAAAGCTTGACGCTGGCGGTGGGGATGAGTGATACAGTTCAAGCGTGGAAGCTGACGGGCTGGGGACGCGTAGCAGGGACGCGAATCCTCCCCTCCGGAACAAAGCGTGCGCTTTCTTCCCTAAGCGGCCACCTCTCTCCGGAGTGGTGAATAAGGCGGGGTCGACAGCACAGCAAAGCTTGCCTCCTCTCTCCCGCTGACTCCCTCTTACCTCTATCCAGCCCCTGCTTTCTCCTTCTCTCTCTCCTCCTTTCCGTCTATTTTTTTTTTAGAGATAAGTTCTCATGTACCCCAGGCTGACCTTAGATGATCTATGTACCTTCAACTCCTGATCCTCCTGCCTCCAAATTCCAAATTCAGGGAATAAAGGCATGCACCGAGTCTGGTGTTAGATTTACTTAGTTATTTCGTTATTTACATTTATCTATCTATCTATCTATCTATCTATCTATCTATCTATCCACCTATCCACCTATCTATCTACCTATCTACCTATCTATTGTGTGTTACTGGCTGAGGAAAAGGCCAGAGAGGACATTTGCATTTGCATTTGGTGTCTTCTATGGTCTCAGCCCCTCTCTCTCTCTCTCTCTCTCTCTCTCTCTTTCCCTCCCTCCCTCCTTTCCTCCCTCCCTCCCTTAATAAATAGTACCTCACTATCTAGTTTTGGCTGGAACTCACTGTGTAGTTCAGGCTGGCATAAAACTCAGCAGAAATTCAACTGCCTCTGCCTCCGGATTCTTGGGATAAAAGTGTGGGCCATCCAGCTCAGGGTCCTATTTTTTGATGCAGTCTCTCACTGGACCTGAGGCTCCCCATTTAGACTAGGCTAACTGGTCAGCAAACTCCTGGGTGCCACCTTCCAAAGGTGGGCTTGCTGCATACCTAGGACTGTGCTTGGCCTTGATGTGACTGCTAGGGATTTGAACTCTGTCCTGTGCCTGCACAAGCGCTCTTAGCTTCTAAGTCATCCCCACAGCCCACCACTACTTTCTTGATAGAAGGCTATAATCACCACCAGACCTGGGGTGCAAATGCTGGGTCTGCCCCAGAAAAGTTACTTTCTCCAATTCTGACACCTTTCCTTTTGCTCTGTGGGGAGGACAGTATCTGTTTATTAGTCACACTGAATAGTAGGTGAAAATGTGATTCAAGAACTCAGCAGGTGGGCTGGAGAGATGGCTCAGGGGTTAAGAGCACTGACTGCTCTTCCTAGAGGTTCTGAATTCAGTTTCCAGCAACCACATGGTGGCTCACAACCATTGGTAATGAGATCTGATTCCCTCTTCTGGTGTGCATGAAGACAGCAACAGTGTAACAGTGTACTCACATAAAATAAATAAAATCTTAAAAAAAAAAGAACTCAACAGGTGGGCTGGAGAGATGGGTCAGTGGTTAAGAGCACTGACTGCTCTTTCAAAGGTCCTGAGTTCAATTTCCAGCAACCGCATGGTGGCTCACAACCATCTGTAATGGGATCCAATGCCCTCCTCTGGTGTGTCTGAAGACAGCTACAGTGTACTCATATATAATATATATATATATATATATATATATATATATATATAAACTGAAGTCACACTCTATGGCTGGAATGATTTTGCCTTCAAAGTAGACCACTTCCTCCCTCCTTCCTTTATCCAGGGGAGAACCCCGAGGGTGCTGAGGGAGTTACTGACATTTCTGAAGATTCCTTTCCCTTCACAGTTGGCTTGGTGGTGCCCAAACTAGGTTGATGAAGAACAGGGTGCCCAAACATGTTCATTCAGGAATATCTTGAGGTGCTATTCCCATTAATGAGCAAACTCCATTCTGCTTCAGAACAGCTCAAGGTCATGAATTATTCTTGTTTTCCCATCACAGTCTCAGACATCGTACTAAAGGATATTATGCAGTTCTTCCTGCAGGCAGTGGTGTGTGTGTGTGTGTGTGTGTGTGTGTGTGTGTGTGTGTGCGTGTGTGAGCCATAGACACATGTCCTCAAGCCCAGCATTTACATGGGTGTTGGGACCTACACCCATGTAAAGGATCCTACTCGGGTGCAGCAAACACTTCACCCACAGAGCCAGTTCCCCTGAACTTTAAGGGAGAGACTCTAACTTAAGGTGATCTCCAATTTGAAGATGATGAAAACAGAGGCTGAAAGAGCTGAAAGCTATCAAGTCCAGACGAGGTTAGGAAGTGACCCAGTTTTGTGCTCATCCAATAGTAATCCTGAAACACATCCTCCCAGAACACCATAGGGGAGAGAAAGGTGAGACACACAGAAGTCATTGTGTTGAGTAAATTAGCTACAGGCATGAACACTCATCCAGAATCGTAGCTTTAAACATCACTGTCTTTCCCATCAGTCTGTGATTAGCTCGGTAGCTCTTTCCTGGGCCCCAGCTTCACTTGCTGAAAGTCTGGGATTGCCCGATAGTCTAGTCACTCTGGCTATCATCTGGGATGATTGGGACCTACGGCACTAGCAATGGGGGGAAGGGGATGTAAGTTTAGTTACAAGATGATGGTCACCAAATTTCCAGGATCACAGTTTTTTCTTTTTTTTTTTTTTTTTTTTCGGAGCTGGGGACTGAACCCAGGGCCTTGCGCTTGCTAGGCAAGCGCTCTACCACTGAGCTAAATCCCCAACCCCTCAGTTTTTACTTTTTAAAGAGTGTGTGTGTGTGTGTGTGTGTGTGTGTGTGTGTGTGTGCACAAGCGTGCTTGTACAACTCACAGGAGTCTGTTCTCTCTTTTCACCATGTAGGAATATAACGTAGTCATCAAACTTGGTGGCAAGCATCTGTGCTCTTGAACCACGTTTTTGGCCTGATTTGAAGTCTGTTTGGTATTTGTTTTGTGTTTTGTATCTAATGAGTTTCATTAGATAGCCCAGACTGGCCCTCTTTGACTCAATCCTCTTACCTCCACCTTCTGCGTACTAGGGTTCCAGGGATAGCCTGCTACACCTGGCTGAACACAGCCACTTTTTTAACCCTCTGCTTTTGTGGTTAAAAACTAGTCAAAACCAGTTTCAGAAATGAGTCCAGGGGGCTGGAGAGATGGCTCAGTGGTTAAGAGCACTGACTGCTCTTCCAGAGGTCCTGAGTTCAATTCCCAGCAACCACATGGTGGCTCACAACCATTTGTAATGGGATCCGATGCCCTCTTCTTGTGTGTCTGAAGACAGCAGCAGTGTACTTATATATAATAAATGAATAAATCTTTAAAAACAAAAAGAAGTGAATCCAAATTCAAAGATGGAGAGACAGACTTTATTTCTTAGGTTATAAAAATACCTGGGCTCGGGGTTGGGGATTTAGCTCAGCGGTAGAGTGCTTACCTAGGAAGCGCAAGGCCCTGGGTTCGGTCCCCAGCTCCAAAAAAAAGAACCAAGAAGAAAAGGAAAAAGAAAAAGAAGGAGAAAAAGAAAAAGAAGAAGAAGAAGGAAAAAGAAAAAGAAAAAAAATACCTGGGCTCGGCCCACCTCCCTTCTGTTAAAACTGGGTCTCTTTTGTTATATAATTCCCCAGTTTAATGGCTTCAGACAACAATTAAGACATACTCTCAGTTTCTGAGCGAAGAATTTGGGTGTGGCTTCCTTGGGTGGCTTCTGACTTGGGGTCTCTCAGGAGCCTGAAGTGACCCAGGGGTTGGGGATTTAGCTCAGTAGTAGAGCGCTTGCCTAGCAAGCAGAAGGCCCTGGGTTTGGTCCCCAGCTCCGGAAAAAAAAAAAAAAAAGTGGCAGACCATCAGAGGCAACTCAGAGTCTGGCTGCCACACAGGCACACATAGCTCATGGTACTGAAGATATGGAGCTGGTTGTGGATAAATTCACTCAGAATATTGAAGAAATATGTCATTCAGTTTCCTGGTTTTATTTTCTTTTTTTAAGAAGGAGTTATTATATATGAGTACACTGTCATTGTCTTCAGACATACCAGAAGAGGGCATCGGATCCCATTACAGATGGTTGTGAGAATTGAACTCAGGACCTCTGGAAGAGCAGTCAGTGCTCTTAACCACTGGGCCATCTCTCCTGCCCCAGTTTCCTGGTTTTCTGTGCAGAAATCTGGTTCATTTTTCTAATCCTGTGATAAAAACCACAAACAAAAACAAGTGAGGGAGGAGAGGTTTCATGTGGTGGTTTGCATGATTCCACTCCATAAGGCCCTATGGCCTCAAATAGTTTGGTCCCCAGTAGGTGGAAGCGTTTGGGAAGGATTAGGGGGTGTGTCCTTGTTTGAGGAGATGTGTCATTGGGGGTGGGTTTGGAGGTTTAAAACATTCATGCTCATTCCTAGTTAGCTCTCTCTGCCTTGTGTCTGTGGATCAAGATGTAAGCCCCAGCGACTGTTCCAGCACCATGCCTGCCTGATACCATGTTCCCTGCCACGGTGGTCCTGGACTGACCCCTCTGAAGCTGTGAGCTACAAATAAACTCTTCTGTAAGTTGTCTCGGTCATGGTGTCTTCTCACAGCAACAGAAAAGCAACAAAGACCCCTGTCTTCGGTCTTGTCTTATAGGAGTGTCTAGTACAAACATGTATTTATGGAGAAAATAGCACTGTGTGTATATATGTGGATTCAGAGGAAAACAGACAACTGGCTGAACTTGCTTCCTCCTACTACCTGGGTTTCAGGAATTAAACTCAAGTTATCAGCAAGTTATCAGATTGGCAGCAAACACTTCTTATCAGCTGAGCCATGTCACCAGACCAAATGGGAATCTTTAAGGACCTTAGGGACGCCCTGGAGTGGATAGGAAATGTCTGCAAGCAAGCTTCTTTCTCCCATTCCCAGGGTCCCCTGTGTAAGCATTTTCATCCTTAAGGAACAGCCAAGTGTGGGTCCATCTTTCTCTTTCTTGTTAGTGAAGCTAAAAAATAGGAACTGTTTTTAACTTTTTATCTTTATGTGTGTGTGTGTGTGTGTGTATTTTGCTTGAATGTGTATCTGTGCATATATCCTGGTGCTTATGGAGACCAGAAGAGGGCACTGGAACTGGAGTTACAAGCAGTTGTTAGCAACCATGTGCGTGCTGGGAATTGAACCTCGGTTTTCTAGAAAAGCACACAGTGCGCCTCTGCAGCTTGAAGACAAGAACTGTTAAGGCAGAGGCAGGTAGATTTCTGAGTTCAAGGCAAGCCTGGTCTCCAGAGAGGGTTCCAGAACAGCCAGGGCTGCACAGAGAAAACCTGTCTCAAAAAACAAAAGACAAAAAACAAAGAGTTGGAGAGATGGCTCAGCGGTTAAGAGCACCGACTGCTCTTCCAGAGGTCCTGAGTTCAATTCCCAGCAACCACGTAGGAATTGAACTCAGGATCACAACCATCTGTAATGGGATCCAATGCCCTCTTCTGGTCTGTCTGAAGACAGCTACAGTGTACTCATAAATAAATAAACAAATAAATCTTTAAAAAAAACAAAACAACGGGGCTGGGGATTTAGCTCAGTGGTAGAGCGCTTACCTAGGAAGCGCAAGGCCCTGGGTTCGGTCCCCAGCTCCGAAAAAAAGAACCAAAAAAAACAAAAAACAAAAAACAAAACAAAACAACAACAACAACAAAACCAAAAGCAAAAAAGGAGAGGAGGAGAAGGGCACTGTTAAGAGTGTGTTGTTTTGGGGTTGGGGATTTAGCTCAGTGGTAGAGCGCTTGCCTAGCAAGTGCAAGGCCCTGGTTTTGGTCCCCAGCTCCAAAAAAAAGAAAAAAAAAAAAGTGTGTTGTTTTTATATGCGTTTAGTGGCATCTAAGGATATAGAAATAATTAACAGTCAACAAGAAGCATGAAGCTCTTCTTAAAAAAAAAAAAAAAAAAAAAGAAGCATGAAGCTGCAGGTGTTCTGTGTTCTGCTAATTGGTTCCTTTTTTAGTTTTGTTTGTGTTCTTGAGGCAGGCAGGGCTTACTCTGTCACCCAGGCTGGCTTTGTCATCTTCCTGCAGTTCCCCACTCTCAAGAGCTGGATGCCAGGCGCGGCCTCCGCTCTGGTGCAGGGTGGTCGACTTTTGTTGTTTACAGTTTGAGTTGTGTCTGTGGAGGGCAGAGGAGGACCCCGTGTTCTACACCGCTGTTCTCTACCTTATTCCTCCCACGGTCTCTCTAGGTTTGGAAGCCAGGCTGTCTTGAACCCCCACAGTGCTGGGGTAAGAGGTACAACTGTCCAGTCCTGGCTTTCTACACGAGTTTTGGGGGGATCTAAACCCCAGTCCTCATGCTCATGTGTCAAGGACTTTCCTCACTTGAGCCATCTCCTCAGCCTGGAAAATTATAATTTACACAATTATTTATATAGCTATTTGATTATTCTCCACTACATACTTTATTCTCCATGACATAGCTTTACTTATTTTGTATTTTAGATTTGGTTTTATGTGTATGAGTTTGCCTCATGGGTGTGTAGTGCACAGTATTTGTGCCTGGTTGCCTTCAGAGGCCGGATCAGAGCCCCCTGGAACTGGAGTCACTAATGCTTGTGAACCACCACACCACATGGGTGCTGGGAACCAAACCCAGGCTCTCAACAAGAGCCATTCTCTTTAACCACTGGAGTTCTTTTTTTTTTTTTTTTTTGGTTCTTTTTTTTTCGGAGCTGGGGACCGAACCCAGGGCCTTGCGCTTCCTAGGTAAGCGCTCTACCACTGAGCTAAATCCCCAGCCCCACCACTGGAGTTCTTATGTCTCCAGCCAGTACTGCATGGCTTCTGGAGGACAAGAACTATATCTCCTTAACCAGTAATGGAGGGACAGTCGCTCCCTCAGGCATGGGATGAGCAACTTCCCAGCCCTGACCGTTGGCCCTGCAGGCAAGAGCTACAGCACAGCACACTGTTGCAAACTCCCTACAGTAGTTTTCTAATTTTTTTGATTTTTAAAAATCTTACGATGACAGTCACCCATGGCTGCCGCCCCGGAAGCCCTGCAAGCCAGAGAAAAAGCCCTGCAAACTCCTAGGTGCTTTAGATGCTGGGAACATTTATGCGCCCGAGACTCTATACCCTACGGCTCGTTAGGATCTCTGGTGACTGTGACTGGACTTGGATGGTTCTTGTTGACCATTAGCATGAGAAGAACATGTGATGTTGAGGAAGGAGGATTTCTCATGGTGACTTTAGGATGCCGGTTCCACTGTAGGTATCATTTTGCTAAGCAGAGGACCCAAGAAAGAATTGCCAGAGAAGGAACAAGACAAGGTTTTTATAGGAAAGCACCCACCTTGATCCTGAAAGAAAGACGAAAGGGCCTTAACAGCAGTCGAGCAATTCTAAACCCAAACAGAACTGCTCCTTGTGAATCAACCATACATTTTAAACCTGGGGGGGGAGAGATGGCTCAGTGACTAAGAGCACTGACTGCTCTTCCAGAGGTCCTGAGTTCAATTCCCAGCAACCACATGGTGGCTCACAACCATCTGTAATGGGATCCGATGCCCTCTTCTGGTGTGTCTGAAGACAGCTACAGTGTACTCACATACATCAAATAAATAAATAAATCTTAAAAAAAAACTCAGAGGGTTGGGGATTTAGCTCAGTGGTAGAGCGCTTGCCTAGCAAGCACAAGGCCCTGGGTTCAGTCCCCAACTCCAAAAGAAAAACAAAAAACAAAAAAAAACAAAAAAAAAAAAAACTCAGAAAAAGAAAATGATTATAACAACAACAATAATAATAATGTTAGATATGGTGTCATGTAGCCCAGGCTGGCCTGAATTTCTGAGGGCTGGGATCACAAGCTGGAACCACCGCACCAGGCTTACACTTCTCTTCTGAGACAGTGAGTAGCCTCTCCACAAAGCAAAGCTGTCATGACCCACTTACCTCCGAACGCCCTGCCCCCTAACGCGGTCAAGCTGGGTTTTAGGATTTCAGCTTTAGAACTAGTGGGGGAGGGGAAGAGGACACATTCAGGCCAAAACCCTTGTATTGCTTTTTTTTTTTTTTTTTTTTTGGTTCTTTTTTTTTTTTTCGGAGCTGGGGACCGAACCCAGGGCCTTGCGCTTCCTAGGTAAGCGCTCTACCACTGAGCTAAATCCCCAGCCCCCCTTGTATTGCTTTTGAAAAAAAAAAAATTCTCTCACGTATTACATCTGACTGGAGTTTCTCCTCCCCCCTCCTCTATCCCTCACCTCCTCTATCCCTCGACTCCTCCCTCCCCCATCCTCTTCTCTGTTTCCCTTCAGCAAAGAGCAGGCCTCCCAGGGATATCGCCAAACGTGGCTATCAAATTACAATAAGATGGGGTTGGGGATTTAGCTCAGTGGTAGAGCGCTTGCCTAGCAAGCGCAAGGCCCTGGGTTCGGTCCCCAGCTCCGGAAAAAAAAAAAAAGAAAGAAAGAAAGAAAGAAAAAAAATTACAATAAGATTAGGTACCTCCCCCATATTAAGGCAGGACAAGGCAACCCAGTAGGAAGACAAGGGTCCCAAAAGCTGAGTCAGAGACTATCCTGCCCCTGCTCTCTCTGTTAGGAGTCCCACAGAAACACACACACATACATATATGTATGTATGTATGTATGTATGTATGTATGTATGTATGTATGTATGTATGTGTGTGTGTGAATGAGAGAGGCCCAGTGTAGTTATCACAGAAAAGGAGCCTCAGTTGTGGAAATGCCTCTATGAGACCCAGCTATTTCTCAATTAGTGATCAAGCGGGGAGGACCCAGCCCCTTGTGGGTGATGCCGTCCCTGGGCTGGTGGTCCTGGGCTCTATAAGAAAGCAAGCTGAGCAAGCCAGGGGGAGCAAGCCAGGAAGAAACATCCCTCCATGGCCTCTGCATCAGCTCCTGCTTCTGACCTGCTTGAGTTCCAGTCCTGACTCCCTTTGGAGATGAACAGCGATGTGGAAGTGTGAGCTGAAAAAACCCTTTCCTCCCCAACCTGCTTCTTGGTCATGATGTTTGTGCAGAAATAGAAACCCTGACTAAGACACCCAGGTTAGACCCAAACAGGCTCCCTGAGTATTACTTCTGTCTCAGGCGTTGCTCACTGTTTAAAATGTGTACTCTGGATGCAGGGCATGTGAGAGAAGTGTGGGATACCTGAGGTCATTAGTTTTTTTTTTTTTTTTTTTTTTTTTGAGCTGGGGACCGGAACCCAGGGCTTTGCGCTTCCTAGGTAAGCGCTCTACCACTGAGCTAAATCCCCAGCCCCGAGGTCATTAGTTTTTGAAGAACACTTAGACAGTAGTTGTGACAGAAAGGAGAGTCCAGTGGATTGTGAAGATGAACTGTGATATTTCTCTACTTAGTTAGGGAGACTCAGGAAAGGAGATGGCTGGAACCTAGAAGGTACCAAGAGGATTCTGTCAGGCATCATACAACAGAAAGAAATTCTCAGATCTATGCAGTACTGGTCTAGACTTAGGCATAGGAAAACATCTCACACTCTCCCCCAAACTTTAATGTTATATAATGGCTACTGGAGTTTCTGTACTTGCCCTCAAGGGATGGCAGGAACGATCTCTGGTGGATTGACGTCCCAAAAAAATCATGGTGCAATCCAAGATTTATAGATGAAGATTTCAAAGAAGTTAAAGTTATGGCCTATGTAAAAAGAGAGATGCAATTTAATGTGGGTGATAAGATTATTCACTTGTGTGCTGGAGAGATGGCTCAGGGGTTAAGAGCACTGAGTGCTCTTCCAGGGGTCCTGAGTTCAATTCCCAGCAACCACATGGTGGCTCACAACCATCTGTAATGAGGTCGATGCCCTCTTCTGTTGTGTCTGAAGACAGATACAGTGTACTTATCTAGAATAAATAAATCTTTAAAAAACAAAAAGATTATTCAGCTGCAACTGTTTCCCTCTATCAAAGGCAAAGTTGCTCCAGTAGTAAGAGCAGGAGGGTTTGGAAGGACTGGAAAATGTGAGTTATAGCAAACAGTAGTTAATGATCAGAGGCCAAAATAAAAATTTCAAGTAGATGGTATTGCAACGGGAAGTTTGGTGGAATCAGGAATTGATGTAGCTATCATTTAACAACAATGCTGGAATTCAAAATGGCCACTTCAAAAGGTATATATAGTTTCTAAGAATTGGAAAGTTGTCTCAGACAAATGGTGGGTTAAATGTGTAGGACCAAAAGGCTGACTAGGAAAGGTAATACTTTATGTGGCTGGCATACTCATGAATTTATGTGGACGGGGTCTTTTACGATAGTGGGGTGCTCGTATTAGTACGTCTGAAATCCCACAGACAGCCAATGATGAGATAGGGAGTGAAATCATAGATGCTCCTGGGGAAAGCACTGATAAATGTCATTAAAAACAATCCCAGGCTGTGCCAACTGTCCAAATACAGGACATCACTGGGATTGAGTTTTCAAATGTATGAGGAGCCGCTGCTGTAATATCAACAGCGCTACCCTTAAAACGACTGATTGAGAAATCTGTGTGGGTGTAGCAACGGCCCTTGACTAAAGAAAAACTACAGGCATTTGAGCATCTGGTGCAAGAGCAGCTGGAGGCTCAACATACAGAAGAGATTACCAGTTTATAGAATTCCCCTATATCTGTTACCAAAATGCAGTCAGGAAGATGGAGGATGCTGGATGCTGACAGATTTAAGAGTGTTGTGGAGGTTTGACTAGGTTTGGCCCCCATAGATTCATGTG
Source organism: Rattus norvegicus (assembly GCF_021556685.1). Taxonomy (NCBI): domain Eukaryota; kingdom Metazoa; phylum Chordata; class Mammalia; order Rodentia; family Muridae; genus Rattus; species Rattus norvegicus. The sequence goes on from NC_141538.1 coordinate 154,240,391, forward strand.
TTTGAATGCTTGGCCGTAGGGCGTGGCACTTTTAGGAGGAAGTGTGTCACTATGTAGGTGGGCTTTGAGGTCTCCTGTGGTCAGGCTTCACTGTGGAAGACAGTTTCTTCCTGGCTGCCTTTAAATCAAGATGGAGAACTCTTGGCTCCTACAGCACCAAGTCTGTCTGTGTGCTGCCATGTTTCTCACTATGATGAGAATGGATGGGACTGTGCAAACTATAAGCCGGCCCCAGTTAAATGGTGCTAAGTGTTGCCTCAACCATGGTGTGCCCTAACACAATGGTGAATAGAGTAATTCAACCAATGGGTCCTTCACAACCTAAAATGCCTTTACCTAAGTCATGTCCTAGGATAGCAATTGATTTAAGAAACTGCCTTTTTTTACTATCTCCTTGCAAGATCAAGTTGGGGAAAGGTTTGCTTTCATAGTACCTACTTATAAGAATGCTCGACCTGTTAAAAGATATCAGTGGAAAGTTCTTCCATAGGGAAGGTTAAATAGTCCACCTTTATGTCAACATTTTGTGCAACAACTGCTAGGAATGATTGACCCGACCCATTATAACTACATGGGTAACGCTTTGTTGGCTTATTCTGATGCAGACACTTTAGATAAAATATTTAGAATTCTGCCATGATGGGGTTTACAAATGGCTTCTGAAAAACTACGAGAGGAGAGTCTATTCACTATTTAGGTTATAAAAAGTCAACAACAGGGGTTGGGGATTTGGCTCAGTGGTAGAGCGCTTGCCTAGCAAGCGCAAGGCCCTGGGTTCGGTCCCCAGCTCCGAAAAAAATAGAAAAAAAAAAGTCAACAAAAAAAAATTCAGCCACAAAAGGTAGAGATCAGAGAACAGTTGCAAACTCTTTTTAAGATTTATTTTATGTGTATGAGTGCTCTATCTGCATGGACACCTACCTACGTGCATGCTAGAAGAGGGCACCAGATCCCATTACGGATGGTCGTGAGCCACCATGTGGTTGCTGGGAATTGAACTCAGGACCTCTGGAAGAGCAGTCAGTGCTCTAACCACTGAGCCATCTCTCCAGCCCCCCAGAAAAATGTTTTTAATCCCAGAGTGGGGTGGGGTTGCTTCAGATTGCTCACAGTAGCTATGATTTGACTCATACTCTGGGGAGGTGGGGGGTAGGGGTGAATTTTCCAACTGCAGATAGTTTTTGCAATTGTGGGACATTTAGAATTCTGGGAACTTTTCAGAGGATATGGGTTGTTGGCTGCTGTTGGACATAGTTTTTAAGTAGTTTTGTGCCAAGGAACAATAACAAGAATTTAGGCATCTTGATGGTGAAGATCTAACTTGCCCCAGGATCTCATCGCCCCAGTCAGCAGGAAGTAGTCTAAAAATGACATCACCCATCTGACCCCTGCCATTATTCAGTTAGGGGGTTGGAAGGGTGGAAGGAAGACAGTGAAGGGTGAAAGAACCAACATAGTATCAAAAGACAAGCTACAGAGGTACATGGTTGTAATCACAGCCTTCATGAGGCTGAGGCAGGAGGATCACTCAAAGCTTAAGGCCAATCTGAACTATATAATTGTCGTTTCATCCTCCACCAAATATGGCTGACTACCTAGGATGCATGTGAGAACCGAGTACTTCAAGACCAAGGTTGTTTTATGCGAAGTCTGCCCCGGCAGATATAAGCAGGGTTGCAGTTGAGCAAATGCTAAAAATTTGTGCAGCTCAGCCAGGGCCAACATGGCTGGTTCTGACCAAATTGTCATCTCAGGATGCCAAGGGAAAAGTGAGGCTATCACACCTGTGAGGAGAGACTAAGAGCCAGAGGGGCTCAAATCTTTGTAGTTCAAGAGCCTGAGTCTCAAATCTTTCCATTCTGCCCCTTGAAGCTATTCAACACGGCTATGCTACCTACGACTGAGTCACAGTTGCTAACAGACGCGGTTACTAACCCAGGCCTTCCAAGAACCACAAGAGACAATGGAACAACGCAGGCCCTCAACAACTGCTCCTTACACTCGAGTGCCCTTGTTTTTGTTTTGTTTTGCTTTTTTGTGGGGGGAGGAGTGTTGTCTCTCAAATTCCTCTCTGGCCTTGCTCTGCTCTAGGTAGAAATGTCAACCTTTTAAGGCTAGGCCTATTAGAAGCAAGTACAGTCCTGAGTGAATGTGTATTGTTTAACGTGAACAAGACAATGTCAGAAACATGAATGCATCAGAATCAGGGAATCTTCCTTTGGTCCCAGTGTGAATATTGACCATATACAGAAAATGTCCACCTTGTCCCCCTGAAGATGTTTGCTACCTTAAGACTGAACTTGTCTCCTGGTTCAGATGCTTGCCACAAACCTCGCCTCCACATTCAGCGGTACACCATGAAGATGCTGAACTTCCAGGGCGCTTCGGCAACTCCGTCAGTGTGAACACAGCCCCGAGACTAAAGAGCAGGCATCTAGTGCTTGGTATCTCTTCCCTTACAAGATGAGGAAGAAAGGCTCAGCAGGTAGAAGTTTTTTGCTTTTTATTTAGACATGGGATTTTCCTTTTTGTATAACTTATCTAATTAAAATATTCATCTTGTAGTTACCACAAAAAAGTAACATAGAAAATCGTATTTACATTTTGGGACCAAAATACAAATGCAGAGCGGGATGGCGCTCACTCCTGCCCTCCTGCCTCAAAGCAGAGAAAGCAAGCCCCCGAGAGCCCTGTGACACCAAGGACCGCAAAGGGCTAGTCCATCACGTGTGATCTGTATGTAGTGTAGCACAGAAAAAATTGCACGAGTCTTCACAAATGTGACCAATATTTGAACATGACTGTGTCTGCTTTGTGGCCATTGTGCATGGGGTGAGGGGCTGTGGGGACAGCTGCCTCCTGAGCCCCTCACTGTTCTCACCAGTCATATCCCTGACGCAGACACTCTTGAAAGGGTAGAAAATCTGGCTCTAAGTAAACTGGGTGCCTCAGAAATCTTTGTGCCAAACCGGATGCTGACACTGGATAAATGTGTGTCCTTTCTTCCCCTAGGCCTACAAACTCCTAAGGGGAATTAAGGGGAATTAAATCATCCACAACCAAATCCACAACAGGAGAATCGGCAAAGGGAAATCTGGGAAACACAGCTAAGGCATAAATCTGAGGTGGTCAACACCTAGAGAGGGGCTGTTCTAGACAGCAGGGCCTGGCTCCTAGTACAGATGTCCCTTTGAGTTCAGCTAAGAGACCTGATGTTAGACTTTGAGGTCAGGCTGAGAGAGCTGGTATGGTGAAACAAGCAACCAAGAGAAATTTGTTTTACTTAGCAGTACCTGTGTCCCAAGGCAACTGGGACCCAGCATAGCAAAGCACAGTAAGGCTGTGGGGGTTGGGAGGGGTGGGGTGGGGCAGGGCGTTAGCTTTAGCTGTGCAGGTTCGTGTGCTGCCTTGGAGGCTTCGTTAGCCTGAGGTCTCGAGGGTAGGTGCACTGGCCCAGTTTAGCAGGCTGGCCCCTCAAGTTCGTAGTGTATTTCACCCGGTTCATAACCAAGTGAGTCCTGCTCTGTTTTCTGACAGCAAGGAAGGAGCTGGCACTGTCCTCCTAGCTCTGACCTTGCCTGCATGTCATCTAGAAACTGACTGGCTGGGACCAGGGTGACCATCTACCCTTCGGCAGGTGGCCCATCCCTAACTCTGGCCAACACTCAGAAGGCGGAGGCTTCACAGAGTTCTCTGCTGGCTACAGTGCACTGCTGCTCCTCTGGCCACGTCAGCACCTTTCCTGTCCAACACGAGCAAGCTTCACAGCACTACAATGCTCTAAACCACTCACTCCTGGTAGGAATTCATAGAGAACAAGGAAATAAAGTGCTGGCTTTTCAAACCCCCCAACCACATCAGAGCTACAAAAGCCCTGTCATGTGTGTTTCCCCACAGTGCAGGGAGAGACAAAATAAGGAAGGGTCTGTGTGTCTGTGTGTCTGTCTGTGTGTAAAATACTGAACCAGAAACTAAAATTATAAAACTGCTGAGGTCCTACATCAGTTCATCTCTTAGGCTCTGTCCTCCAGTGAGCTGGAAAATGGGGGAGAGTAGTATGCTTTGAAGATGATGCAAACGGCCTTCCTTAACAAATCTACTGAAGAAAAGTGCCCACCAAGGAACAGTGGGGGTTTCAGCAGGGAGGCTCCCCTGGAGGACAGGCATCCTGGCACTCACTCACTCTTAGCCCTGCATCTGGGTTTGGAGTGACACACTGGCTCTGAAGGACCAGTGTCTACTCAGAAGAGCTGACTAGGACAAGAATGGCTTTCGCTAGGCTCATCTAACTTTAATAAAGGACCTGGAAAGTAAAGGGCTAAATATAGTGGACCAAAGAGAAAATAAAATAAAATAAAATAAAAACCCCTGGGGGTATTATAAATACATCTGGGGGCAATATTTATTAATTAAAACTATGTCTTATAGTTTACAAAGATGCTAATTAGCAACAAAAGTATAACTGATCTTAAAGTCCTCAGTAAGACTGAGGCTCATACTGTCTTCAGAAATCTGAAGTGTGCTACAAGCAGGGTGCAGGGCTGAGGCACAGAGGGGGACACCTGGAACTGTGCAGGAGTCAGAGGCCAAAAGTTCCACAGAGCAAAAGATACGGGTCTTCTGTGGACATCCTCTTCTCCCGTCCCCATAGTCCCTGTAGTCCTGCTTCCAGACTCAACCTCCAAGGCAAGTCCTGTTTATCGTCGGGAAAATCTGTTCTTGAATGCTTTAATGGTCTTGGCCATCATCGGGGCAATTTCTGTGAAGAAAAAGGAGACAGTTGCTTCAGATTGGAGGCAGGACAGACATATGCCACTGTGGTTCATAGCAAAGCCAGGCTAAGTTTGTTTTCCATGGCTGTGTATCTCACCTCCATGCACAAATGGACTAACCAGCAGGAACTGTCTGAAAAGGTGCCAGAGAAACCCCGTCCTAAGGCAGACCCCGTAGGTGCAGAACCAGCAGCATCTCTTACAGCTTTTGAAGACTGGCTGCTGTGCTCATGGATGGCTCAAGACACAAATCAGTCAGAAGTCTTTGCTGACCTTTGGGGCCATAATGCCGACAATTTAACTTTGTAACACACACACACACACACACACACACACACACACACACAGACACACACACACACACACACACACACACACACACACACACACGTATCCAGAGCCTCCAGCCCCCCAGAGCAATGGGTCTCAGGATGAGCTAATAAGCATGAACACCTGAGGAGGGCCAGTCTGACTTGGCTGGTGTTCTTTGTCCAGATAACGTCTGTGTCAAGATTCCCCACCAGCCCACAGCCTGCTCCCACCAAAGTTGCTTACTCTTCACAGCTGGTTTCCTGGGATCATAGGAAACAGAGCTGCTGGCCACAGGAGCTAAGTGGGCACTGCTGGTACTGGGCCCTTCGTAGGCCAGCTCCTCAGGACTTGAGTGGAAGCTGCTGCTGCTGTTGCTGGCAGGAACATGGCTGCTTCCTGTTGTATATGGTGCTGGCTTAATCCTGAAACACGGAACAAAGCTGATAATTAGCTGGAACACAGCACACAATCTAACAGAGCTGTTGCTGGGTGACTGGGTGACTGCGCTGTGGCTCTGTGCGGTGGCCTGGTACACTGAGTCCTGGTGAAGAATCAGATACAGCTGTCAGCCCTTTATTGAGAGTGACAGTCACACTAAGCTTTTCCTGTTAAAATGTCAGTCTATCGGGGCTGGGGATTTAGCTCAGTGGTAGAGCGCTTACCTAGGAAGCGCAAGGCCCTGGGTTCGGTCCCCAGCTCCGGAAAAAAAAGAACCAAAAAAAAAAAAAAAAAAAAAAAAAAAAAATGTCAGTCTATCATTTGGAAATGCTCACATGCCCTAAAAAAAAATGTAGTCACCCTGGGAATTTGTTTTGCTTTGGTATGTATATGTATGCAGATGTGGGGACCATGGGCAGAGATGTTCATGTAGAGGCCAAGCCGACCTTGGGTGTCATTTCTCAGGAGCCACCTAATTACGAGATAGAGTCTCCTGCTGAGATGGAGCCCGCCCTGCAGGGTCGGGTCCTTCCTCTACAGGAGCACACGTGTAAGAAACGGAAATGCTCCACCTCAGCAATGAGAAGGGACACTAAGGCAGAGGGAAAGTGCAGATCCAGGAATCATTCAGGAACGCACTCTCCAATGCCTGCCGCCACCACAAAGTCAGGCACTTCCTGCCCCCAGCTCCCCTTCAGGGTAACGACCACGCAGCAGAGATCTTGCCTGACTTTCTCAGGGACAGCTGCTCCCCCGGTTCCAAACTTCTCCTGCCTCCGTCGAACATCTCTCGGTGGCTTGGCCACAGAGTTCACAAAGGCCATCTTTGCTTGTCGTCCTGAGTAGAAACACAAAACATCAATATTTACCTTCATATGAAAGGCACCCAATTTGAGAGTCTAGAGCAGTGGTTCTCAACTTTCCTAATGCTATGACATTTAATACAGTTCCTCATGTTGTGGTGACCCCAACCATAAAATTATTATTATTTTTTTAAAGATTTATTTATTTTATATGAGTACACTGTTGGGGCTGGGGATTTAGCTCAGTGGTAGAGCGCTTACCTAGGAAGCGCAAGGCCCTGGGTTCGGTCCCCAGCTCCGAAAAAAAAAAAAAAGAACCAAAAAAAAAAAAAAAAAAAAAAAGAAAAATGAGTACACTGTTGCTGTCTTCAGACACACCAGAACGGGGCATCGGATCCCATTACAGATGGTTGTGAGCCACCATGTGGTTGCTGGGAATTGAACTCAGGACCTCTGGAAGAACAGTCAGTGCTCTTAACCTCTGAGCCATCTCTCCAGATCACCCATAAAGTTATTTTTTATGGCTACTTCCTAACTGTAATTTTGCTACTATTGTGAATGGTAATGTAAATTTGTCTGTTTTCCTCAAACTAGGGTTCTAGGCAACTAGTGAAATGTTTTTTGAACGCCTCAAAGGAGTCACAACCCAGAGACCACTGGTCTAGAGTCTTCTAGAGCTCCAAACCAGGGCTCCTCAGGTCCTGTGAACCCAATCTCTGAGCAGCCAGAGGCAGGAGACACAGCCCCACCTGGATGCCCTTGCCCAACCCCACACTTCCTGTACCTTTTGGCTTATTGGCATGTGCAGACCGGATGTTGTTTGTGAGCAGGCGCAGCCGCTGCTCTCGGGCGTCCTGAAGCCTCAGGTACATCTCCCTCCAAGACTCATACTCTTCTGGTCTTTCTTCCTTAAAGTCCCGGTGACAGTGAACTTTCCACAACTGATCTGTTTCCTCAATTAATACCTGGAACCAGGACCAAGACTTCTATACAACTTTCCCACACATCTCTCCATTACCTACCCATGACCCAATGCCTATGGTGTGGGAGAGGGAGGGTGATGTGGTAGCAGTAGTTACAGAACCACACTACTGGGAAGAAGGCAAATCACTAGATAGATAGCAGGAAGCAGGCGTAGTTGCTCACGCCTTTACTCTCAGCACCCGAGAGGGAGAGGTAGGTGGGTTTCTAAGTATGAAGGGTAGCCTGGTCTACACAGTGACTTCCAGGAGAACCAAACTCTGTCTTGAAAAAAACCAAAACCAAAAAATTAGCCAAACAATCAAAACAAAAAGGCTCCCAGGAGCAGACACAAAAAGTATGCTTGTGTAAAGGTCGAGACGTGCAAACCAAACATGCCCAGAACAGTGATTTGCCCTCTGACCTGCCCTTCGGCCAAGGCAATCCAGAGACAAAGCTACCTTTGGAAAAAGAGCCAGGAAGGTACGCCATTCCCACTTAGGGCACTCACATGATTGCATTCCTCTATTCGGTAGAGCTGATCGGGTGTGCACCTCTCCAAGACAGGTTCAAGAACAGAATAGGGGACTCCTCCCACTTCAAAGATGGCTGCAGAGAAACCAGAGGTGAGAAGGTGAGTGCTGAATGGCAGCCAAGCTCCCTGTGACAAAGTCCCAGGGCAGTAGCATAATCAAGAGATCGGTGACTCACAGTCAATATTATTCTTAAGCACCCGGATACACTGCTGGTGCAAGGTCATCATTTTGGGGAGATAGGCACACTTGGAACCTGAATACACCTGCATCTTAGAATTCATTCTGCGTCCTGTGAACCCAGCTTCTTCTTCTTCCTGGGGTGAAGAGAAAGCTGTAGAAAGAAGAAAACCAGCAAATCACAAAAGATCTCCAGCCCATAGTGAAGAGCCCCCACACGGCAGCCCATCACTTTTTTTTTTTTTTCTTCTTTTTTTCGGAGCTGGGGACCGAACCCAGGGCCACTGAGCTAAATCCCCAACCCCGGCCCACCACTTTCTAACTCCGGCAGCAAGGGCTCCAACAGCCTCCTCTAGGGACCTCCTTGGGCAGCACACACACTTGGTGAACAGACATAGATGCCTGCGAAACACTAATGCAGGCAAACTAAAAATATAATCTTTAAACCTAGCACTTGGGAGGCAGAGACAGGTGAATCTGACTTCAAAGCCAGCCTGTTCTACAAAGTGAGTTCTAAGGCTACACAATTTTGAAACAGACTCTGTTTCAAAAAAATGAAAATAAATGAAAAAGATGTCCAAAATTACCTTTTCGCTTTGGCTGAAAGGAGGAGATCAACTCGAGGGAGGGAAGGGGACGATAGTTGGTTTGTATGGCGGGCAAGGGGATGTCTGGCAATGCTGGCAGCACATCAGTAGGGACCTGCAAGAGAGAGTGCAGAGCCCACCCTGTGAACCCAGCTTTCTTCCCTGCAGTCGGCTAACCAAGCATACCATACAGGCAAGCAGGTCAAGGAGAGGGAGCTACAAGTCACCCATGACACCAGTTAGGGTCACTGAAATAAATGCTGATAGGGCAAAAAAATGTCTTAGAAAATTGTGAGGCGCTAAGAAGTAAATGTAGGGTCTCATACATTCTCAGTGAGTACTGTACTACTGAGCTTCCTCCCTAGCCCGGAATAAAGCTTATCCTGTCACTGTCCACCTTAACTGCTAGCATGGCTGAGAATATTAATAACGATCAAAACTCAACCAGTTGAATGGCAGCAGGACAGTGGCCTGGCGGGTTGTACGGTAAAGAAATCATATGGCAGCAGCGGCCTGGCAGGCGGGCTTTCCACACTTGGCAGGCAGGCAGGAGAGACAGAGCAGTCAGTTACCTTTCTAGGCCTCGTGGGTTCGGCTCCAGCTGGCTGCAACTTGTCTGACTTGTTTTCATTCGCCTTGGGTAATTTCTGAGCCGAGTTCAAGTTTTTACTAGTGCTTTTAGAGTCCTTCTTTTTAAGTCCTTTTTCTCCAAGTGCTGTACCGGAAGTTTTCACAACCTTCTTCTTTTTCTTGCGGGGCTGGTCATAGCTGAGGTATGACTCAAAGGACATGGTGGGCTGCTCAAACTCATCATCCATGTCCATCTCTTCTACTTTAGGGAGTGAGCCTGGTGACTTTCGATCCGAGTTAGTTCTTACTTTCCCCTCCTGAGCCTTCAGGTTGTTGGGAACTTTATCCTTGGCTCTGGGTAATGGGTCTCCTGTCCCTCGTCCTGAGTCCACGCTATCTACACTCTGCTTGTTTTTGTCAGACTTGATTTTCTCGGAGTCCTTGTGTTTGGGCTTTTTAAAGTGGTTGTCTGAAGCAACATCTAAGGCAGGTGACAACTTCTTCTTGAGGCTGTTGCCTTCTCTGTCCTTCTCTTTCTTGACAACACTGGAGGGCAGCTTCTCCTTGGCACTGTCCTCTGAGAGTAGCCTTCGGCTCTCCTCTTTGGAAGAGGCTTTGTGTGACTTCTCTCTGCCCATGACAGAGCTCTTCTCATCCCCCCTGGCATCCACAGGGCGTTTCTCCTTGTGGGAAGATTTGTGTGGCTTGTTTTGGCTAACAGCCCCTTTCCCTTGGTGCTCACCCAGGTGACTAACCCCTAGTCTGTCCTGAAAGGTATTACTGTGGACTTTCCCAGGCTTCGGGTGTGAGACGATGGGTTCCTGGTCCATCTCTGGGGACCTAGAGAGGTCTGTATACATTTGATGGGGACTTGAAGGTGGAGGAGATTGAACATGACCATAGTCAGACGACTCGGGGTCTGAAGAATATGGTGGTGACACTTTGTGACACCTCTTCCTTTCATCTCTCCTCTCGTGACCATGAGCCACTTTGTGAGGCCTTTCAAGCTCAGGAAGTTTTCTGTGCTTTTTCTGTCTGTGCTCAGGGCTGTAGGGCTGGCTGCCTGAGGCTTGCCAGCTTTCCTGGTAGTTCCCCTCCGCTTCCTCCTCCTGCTGGGGAACATCTCGGGGACGCTTGCGGGAATTGCTCTTCTCAAAATCCTGATCCTCAGCCTCATTGTTTCTAGAACAAAAGCCAGAGCAGAAGCAGGTCTCAGCATTAGCCTCTTCCAAGTCTCAGACCTGACCTCAGCCATGGAGGCACAGGCTCCATCCCAACACTTGGGTGGTGGGTCAGGAACTCAGATGCTCAAGGCAGTTCATCCTCTGCTACAAAGCAAGTTCAAGGCCAGTGGGCTACAGAAGACCCTGCCTCACCACGAAACAAAACAAGGACCAGGCCACAAGTGCTGGCTCACACCTATAATTCCAGTACCAAGGAGGCTGATAGGATTGTTGAGGAATCAGATGTTCAAGGTCACCATGTTACATAGCATGTTCAAGGCTGGATTAGATTGAGTCACAGAATGAGACCATGTTTTAAAAGAAGATATTAAGGCCAGTCTGACAGCTCAAAAGATAAACTTGTCATGCAAGCCTCAAGATCCTAGTCCAATCCCATGGTGGCAGAAGAAAACCATTTCTTAAAAACTATCCTCTGATCTCTGAGCACAGTTCCAGCCACTTCCACCCTTAGTATGCTTGCTAAGTGAGAGAATCTGTGCTCAGTCCTCAACATACCTGTGCTCAAAAAACACCCAACAAAATGTTAATGTTTCTCATTAAAAAAAAAAAAAAAAAAAAAGAATTGTACCCTGGCATGTTGGCCCATTTCTTCTTCTTTTTTTTTTTTTTTTTTTTTTGGAGCTGGGGACCGAACCCAGGGCCTTGTGCTTGCTAGGCAAGCGCTCTACCACTGAGCCAAATCCCCAACCCCGGCCCATTTCTTTAATTCCAGCACTCACAGGCATAGGCAGGCAGATCTCTGAGTTCAAGGCCAGCCTGGTCTTGAGTTCCAATGTGGCTATAGTAAGAGACCTTGTCCCAAAAACCAAAACCAACCAACCAAAAAAAATTTAAGAAAAAAAATATTTGTTTGCATTTTTACATATTTATTTCAATGAGAAGCCTGCACTATACACACATGGAGGCCAGAGGACAACCTTAAGGAGCCAGAGCTCTCCTTTCACCACATAGGTTGCAAGGATCAGTAGTTAACAGCACTGACTGGGGTTGGGGATTTAGCTCAGTGGTAGAGCGCTTGCCTAGCAAGTGCAAGGCCCTGGGTTCGGTCCCCAGCTCCGGGAAAAAAAAAAAAAAAAAGAATAGCACTGACTGCTCTTCCAGAGGTCTTGAGTTCAAATCCCAGCAACCACATGGTGGCTTACGACCATCTGAAATGAGATCTGATGCCCTCTTCTGGTGTGTCGGAAGACAGCTGCAGTGTACTCATATATAATAAATAAATAATAAATAAATAAATAAATCTTTAAAAAGAGAAAATTTATTCTCGATACTTTATCATATATTCTACAATAACCTACAATAATAGTGGGTTGTTTTTAAAATTGAGGTAACACAGTTTGACATGTGAAGCAGAACAAGCAGAGAAGAAATGTTCTTACCGTTCTACTGGAACCAGCTTCTTCCACTGGGCAACCAGGTCTCTGGCAAAGTTTCCCACTTGCTCATGTTTCCGAAAGCTGTTCACTGTTTTCCCCACCCCAGTCTCCTATAAATGTAACACAGGAATTGATTGAGGATTCTGAGCCTAAAGGCATGATTTTCTACAGAAGTAAAACTTCCTGTTGGAGAAAAGCAACAAATACATACTCCTCTAATAAAACACCCAAGCCTTATGCTAAGTTACTTTGTAGTCTATGTTCAGATGTCTGACACAAAGTAATGAAGCCCACAGGTTTAGAGAAGGTCATCAGAACAGACCAGAACCACAGACTGTAACAAGGAGGGATAGGGTTTGATGCAGCATGCTTTCCCTGAGTCAGTGAAGTCCTCATCATAACCCTTAAGGAAGGAAGGAATCAGCCTAAAGCCATGGAAATTTGGGTTTGTTTGTTTGTTTGTTTGTTTGTTTTTGAAAAGACCGGGTTCAGTATGTATACCAGGCTGGCCTTGGACTCAGACTCACCTACAAAGGCATACACAACCATGCCAGCCTAGAAGTTTCCTAGAATTAGAATCTATGACTAGTAGATGCAAAGCCAATATTCTTTTCATGTATTAAACTTTGTAAAAGATTTATGCTTCTATGTGTGTGTGTGTGTGTGTGTGTGTGTGTGTGTGTGTGTGTGTGTGCCCACGCATACGTACATACATAGGTACATAATTAAGTATAGGCCATGTGTGAGCAGCTGTCTCAGAGGTCAACTGGAGTTAACTAAAGGCAGCTATAAGCTGCCTGACAATGCTGAAACTGAATTGGAGTTCTTTGGAAGATTAGTAAGCACTCAAACACTCGCCTATCTCTCATGCACCTCACGTATTTACATTTTGAATTGAGGGAAAGAGTGACAACTTTGCAGCACCCACATCAGGTAGCTCCCAATTGCCTACAACTGCAATTTGAGAGAATCTGAGGTCCTAATGTTCTCTTTGGGCATTTAAATACTCAAAGTCGCACTGGTACACACATGTAAGTAAAAGAATAAATCTTTATATTCTGAACTAAAATTTTTGAACCAAAATTCAAGTAACAGGAACTAGTCACACAGCTTAGCTGAGGGCACTTGTCTGTCATGCATAACGCCCTGAGCTTCTTCCACAGCATGCCTGCCTACCTTGTCACATGACATAAAATCCACCATTTTAAAGTACAGTGATTCCTGTACTTTACCTTCATACTTACCTCCTCATAATTCCTCATACTTCCCACCACCTAACTCTAGAACATAAAATAAACCCTGTTCCTTCCAATCCCCAAGCCCTAACAACCACACATCCCTTTTCTGCCCATTGATTAGCCCATTCTGGACATTCCATATAACAGAATCATACACTATGCGTGTTTTGCATCTGCCTTCTTTCACTTGTAAAGCCTATCCTCACGTCTCCCTCTATCCTCTCTCAGTGAGAAACATTTGCATCAGTACAGCCACATAATACAGTTAAAAATTCTTACCACAAGAATGTCTACTGTAATAGGTAAGACGGAAAGTTTCTTCAAATATTTCAATAGCTGCAGAGAGAATGAAACAAGTATTAATTTCTATAGTCATACGGACCTTCTCTGAGGCAGATGATACCATGTGCTTGATGGTGAGATATTTGGAGTGATGCTCTTCATAGTAACAATAACAACTATGGGTGCTATTTGTTATCTTAGGTGTGAAGAAAGGCCTTGTTACTAGCCCAAGACATTCACTTTAGTCTATATGGTTTTAGAGTCTTGGCTTTCTTTAGTGACTTTTTAAAACTGTGTGTGTTGTATACTCGTGTGTGTCTGTGGAGCACAGGACAACTACCACCATGCTGGGCATGGCACTGCACGCCATTAATCCAAGCACTGTTTAGGTGAGGGGAGGTGGCCGGCCTCATCTAAACTGGGACCCAGTCTCAAAAAACCCAACAATCAGTGCCACAATCACTGGCCTGGAACTCACCAGTTAAGCTAAGTTCACTGATCAGTGAGTTCCGGGGCAGCTCTGTCTCTGCCTCTCCAACACTGGAATTACAAAAGGGTGATACCAGCACAGCATTTCTACACAGGTACAGGGGACCGAACTCAGGTCCTAACTCTTCTGAAACAAGCTCATTGTTACCAAATGAGCTACATCTCCCAAGCCCTCTTTTGCAGCTTTTGGGGTTTCCTGTTTATAGTACTAGACATTGAACCTAGAGCTTAACTATGCTAACAAGTGCTCTATTGCCAAGCCAGAGCCTAGCCTTCTTATGTTTAGAGACAGCCTCACTAGCTTACTCAGGCTTGGCCTCGGCTTTTAAACTTCCTGCCTTAGCCTCTGGGACTGCAGGGTTACAGGACTATGTCACCAAGCCTGACTACATTACGCTTTTTTTTTTTTTTTTGGGTTTTTTTTTTTGGAGCTGGGGACCGAACCCAGGGCCTTGCGCTTCCTAGGTAAGCGCTCTACCACTGAGCTAAATCCCCAGCCCACGGTTTTTTTCTTTTTAGAAATTTATTTTATGTATGTGAGTACACTATAGCTGTCTTCAGACACACCAGAAGAGGGCATCAGATCTCATTACAGATGGTTGTGAGCCACCATGTGGTTGCTGGGAATTGAGCTCAGGACCTCTGGAAGAGCAGTCAGTGCTCTTACCCACTGAGTCATTTCTCAAGCCCAGATTATGTGTCTTTAACTACTTTCTTCTCCAAGGGTAAAGAAGAAACAGAGAAGTGAATTAAAACTCACTAAATGGGACTGGGGAAATGGCTCATCGGCTGCTCTTCCAGAGGACCTGTATTTGTTTGACTTCCAACACTCACATGGAGGCTCAAATCATCTGAAACTCTAGCTCCAGGGGATCCAATGCTCTCTTCTAGCCTCCAAGGGCACCAGGTATGCATGAAGTGCAGACATTCATGCAAACAAAACATCCATACGCAAACTAAGTAAATAATGTTAAAAACCCTTACTAACTTGCCTGGCATGGTGACTAATGTCTATAATCCCAGCATTTAGGAAACTGAGGTAGAAGGATCACCCTGAGTTCAAAGGTCCTCTGGGTTTCAAAAAGGGAGATCCCGCCCCCTGCTCACAAAAACAAAACAAAAACCAATCAAACACTGCCATCAGCAACTATCAGTTTGCAGAGGACTGTGAAAGGTAACAAGTTTAGAGAAATTATCTACAGACTTGATACATCTAAAGTAGAACAAGGATTCCACAGGAGAAAAGGACCTACAAACCTCCTGAAAGGCTAGTGTTTAACAGAAGTCTTCAACACAAAAGGGAAGTCAAGACCAATCTGAGTTCCTGAAGTCAGAGCTTTGCTGTTAATAATGATCAAACATTTCTGGGTAGATCACAAAGATTTGGGTTTGTCCATTTCCTTTCTAAAGTCTTTAAAACTAGGTCAAAACTGGTGGAGCAGAGCTCAAGATGGAGTGACAGACAGGTCGTCTCAGCTTCTTGCCTGATCATGTGAAAGTCAGTAACCTCCCTGAACCTTAGTTACTTCATCTGCAAATCAAAACCAGTGTCTCCATTTGCTGCCAGCTGTAGGATTCATTGGGACAAACCCGGTGCAGTGCTTAGTCATGGTGTCTGCAACACCATAAAAGTTAATAAACATGTTCATCCCTAATCGTTTCATTCAGCCAATACCTCCTTCCATGCCCTACCCTGGATCCTGGACCAGACACTGCTCAGGCAACTCCTACTTAATTTCCAACGTATGTCAGGATTGGCTAAGCCTTTTTCTAAGAATGGGTATGTAATACAAACACTTTCCACACGTGGGAGTGTGGTAAAGTACAGCGGTGTAAACAGACAACGGAGCCAGCTGTGGTACTATGCCCTCGTAAACCCAGCCCTCAAAGTCTGATGCCAGCCTGGGCTACACATTGTAGGCCACAGTACATGGCAAATCCTCACTCGAAAGCAAAAACATGGAGCTGGAGAGATGGGTCAGTGGTTAAGAACACTTGTTGCTCTTCCAGAGAATCCAAGTTCAGTTCCCAGACCATCTGGCAGTCACAGCCATCTGTTACACCAGCTTAGAGTACCTGATGTCCTCTACTGGCTTCTAGGGGCACCCACATACATGTGTACAAACTATCAGGAGATTGGAGCTTTTTGGTTATATGCACATACAACATATATGCATAACTATTTCAATTTTTAAATTCAAAACAGGGCTCAAGAGATGGCCCAGTGGCTAAGAGCACTGGTTACTCTTACAGAGGACCTGGGTTCAGTTCCCAGAACCCTTATGGTGGCTCACAGCTGTCTGTAACCCCAGTTCTACCTGACCTAATGCCCTCTTCTGACCTCCATGGGCATCAGGCATGCATCTGGTAAACATACGTACATGCAGGTAAAACTCATAAAAAATAAAACAACTTTTTTAAAAAACCAACATAAAACAAAATAGGTAACTGCTGCCCTCACATTTAAATATTAGACAGTAAGACTCGTTCTATGTAGCCCAGGCTGTAATCCTCATATTACTACAAGGTGGAGCAACAAGTATGTTTTTCTGGTCATTCTACTTCTATAATTACTTAACATGGTCTCTAGGCAGAGCAACTGGATCACAGGTGACAATCTTGTTTGACTGGGAATAAGAGGCCCAGTGGTGTATCTGGGGAATATGAAACTTAATGGAGTAAAAATGATACTTAAACTCTCCATTTCCTCTATGATCCAACCCAGGAACATATGCAAAGGCTAATGCTAACAACATTTTCTCAAAGGGAAATCTGGAGTTGCTGGAAAGAGTTAAAATGGGTGGTTCTCCTCTCCCCGAGAAGGGGACATTTATATACCATCCACTCTGCTTGTCTCATTTGACCCTGTGTAGTGCGTACTGTTCTCCTATTTTACTGATACTGAACCTGGGTCCAGGGAGGTTCCATACTTGCCAAAAAAGCCAAGAAACAGCTAACACCACTGTCCTTAAAAGGAAAGCAAGGAACACCTAACTCATGCACCTCGAAGGAAAGAAGAAAGCAGGAACTCTTCCTCAGTACCGTGCTACCTAACAGCTCACAGTTAATGTGACAAAGGAGCTCACAAGGACAGTTACAGGACCAATGACACAGCCAACATAGAGGAATGGAGTCAGAAGTCAAAGAGGATGTGCTTTGCACTAACTGGCAAAGTGAGTGCTGCCTGTTGCTTACCTTTGCAGACACAATGAAAACTCTTGAAATTTTCAAGAGTTCAGTTCGCGATTCAGCTCAATATAAGAAAAAGACTTCACCATCCCCTGTTTTCAGTAAATTCCAAGAATGAATGAAGCAATAAGAAGCAGAAAGTACTATGGAAGTACTTTCAAGTAGATGGAAACTTGTATTGTCACCCCAAAGTTTCATCCATAAAGCCAGCAAACACTGCTAACAGATGACAGAAATAACAAAAGTTTGCACAGTCCCATGCATAGGAATCTCAGGTTCTCCTGCCCACTGCTTCCAGCCTTGGAGCTAACCAGTTCCTAACAGTGACTGCCTCGTTCTCCATCTACAACCAATCTGTGTGCTTCAGTTTTCACACTCAAAACCTAATAAATTGGACTGCTAACTTTATCCATCACGAAAATTGTTTCCAATCCAATGATAGGACCAAAAACTAAGTCATCTCCCAGTACTTTCTCTAACAAGTAAGCCTAGCTAGAGCTTGGAACGAATGTAGAGTGAATACACAGCTAATTTACACTTAAAACACCAAAATCCAATAGCAGGGGTCCCAAAAAACACAGGTGTGGAATCAGCCTTTTGGCTAATAATGGTCTGGAAGCAAGATTTGGTTGCAAATTCAATACTGCTCTATAATCATCTTGCCACTTCAAGAACCTGTGAGAGCTTGCTGTGTTAAAAGGAGGTTAGAAAGTCAGTGTGCCGGCTTGCAATTTTCTCTCTGCAGTCAGCGTGTTTCTGAATATCAACGTTTCAGGTCCTTTGCACGGGGGTCTCTCAACATTTTCCTCACCTCCATATTGCTCTCTTCACAACACATTCAGTTCTCTCTCCCTAGTGGGTACAGAAGCCAGGAGCTCACTAAGCTGCTACTGAACTATATCCCTTGCCCCAAGGTAATTTTCTATCTGGGAAATGAAAAGCCAAATAGGGCTGTCAGTGGCAGAGGGCTTGCCTACTAGTGTTAGCCTAGGAGTCCCCGCCAACACCACAAGAACTACAATCAAATACAACAACAAACTAAATACCCTTTGAAAAACTTATTAGGAGTTTAAAAAAATTTACTTAAACCTTTTCTACCCTGACATTTCATACACAAATAGACCATTCCAAAATTTAAATTCTGAGAAAAAAAAAACCTACAGATATTACACGGAGGATTTTTATTTTTTTAATCTGCTGGGGGAAACGACCAAATGAGGGTGGTTACTTTAAGGTCAGTCACAAGTCTTATAGTGTTCAGGAAGGCAATCTGGTACTTGGAAATAATGACCATTTATTAAATGCCCACAAAGGGTTATTGTAAAAAGAAACTTGTAAATATGTCTGACTGAAGGTCCCCCAAGGCCTCCATAGAAAGGAAAACACAAGACAATTGAAACATTTACGTTTTCGGTGATTTATAACACAGCTTCAGAAGTGTATCTCTGAGCTGAATGGGGGTGGCCTGGAGGTGAGAGGTAGTGTGAAACCTTCAAAACCAGAGAACCCTCTCCGTGACCCACTAGGAACAAGAGTGAATGGGGTCCTGGACTGGAAATTCTGAAAGATGGCGATTAACACAGAGAGCACCTGGGGCCAGCTGGTATTTCAGGAAGAACCTAGAGAAGAGACAGGCTGAGCAGAGAACTACCCCAAAGTCCAGAGCTGGTGCTGGATAGGAACCTAGATTGCATGTGTAAGTCCGCTTGCTGCCTCCCTCCATTACTTCCTCTTTTACTCAGCTCTCTGGACACTTCACCTTTTAGGAAACTCAGGCCCAAGCTAGAACGCTGACAAGCAATGTCACACCCGTCGGTGTTTTCGGCCAGAGACTTCAGTGAAAATGATCCTAACTCCCACCATACCCTCTCCTAGAGCAGCGAGAAGCCTGGTCACCTGGGGACCAGGAGGGGATACAATGTATTTAAGATAACAGTTTCTAAAAAGAAGCAACAAAGTAGTGAAGTGCAATTAAACATGGTTCCTCATCACAGCCTGCTCCCACCTTCCAGTATGTCAGAGCGGTGTAACACGCTCACGCCCTCACCAGGCACCCGAGTTCCAGGCGCAGAGCTCAAAAACCCAAGGCGTTCCCCGTTTTCTCGTTAAAGGACAGGGGAAAGAACAGGGGTCCTGGAGCCGGCGAGCGGCACAGTCGCAGGACCCCCAACCAGCGGACAGAGTCGCTCGGCTAGGACCGGCAAACAGCTGGCGCGACTGCCCGAACCCCGGGGAGCGCCGAAAGGGCCGGCCGCCCCTCGAGTCCTCAGCACTCAGTCGGGGGGCGCCCGCCGGCGGCGAACTCCTCGCTGCCCCGCGCCGCTCCGTGGGGCCTGGCTTCGGGTCTGAGGAGAACCCCATCTCACCCAGCCCGCGACCGTTACAGGGCCCGCGCCGCGCCCAACGCCCGCCCGCGCCGCCCACCCGCCCGCTGCTCACCTTCTTGGGGTCCGGGTTCGCAGCCAGGCGCGCCTGCAGCTTCTCCACAACTTGGAGCGCCGACTCCGCCGCCATCGCTGTCACTGGCGCGGCCTCCTCGCCGGAACTGGGCTCGCGTAGCGTCCTCGGGCCGCAACTCCGCCCTCCGTGAGGCCCCGGCGGAGACGGAAGCGCGAATGGTCCCTTCCGGGCCTCCGCTGGGGGGCGTGTGGGGAAGGCCCCAGGACCGGCCCCCGCGCCAGACCACGCCCCCAACATCACGGCGACCAAGTCACAGCACAGCTCAGGTCACGCCCCCGACACGCCCTGCCCAGAGCCACGCAACCAGCCACGCCCCCAAGGCCTTCTGCGTCCCGCGAAGGTTCTGTAATCTGAAAGACAAAACTCTGGCTTTACACTTCGGTCACTGCCCTCCCAGTCATACTGTCATTTACACCTGAGGGTGGTGTCAGTGCTCAGGGTTTGAAGCGGCCCCAGTGACTATCTTGAGATCCTTGGAATGGAAGGAAAGAACTGACTCAGGTAAATTATCTGACTTCCACCTGCAAGCTGTGACACACCCACACAACAAAGAAACATGTAATTTTAAAGTAACTTAACGGTATTGTAATTTTGGGAGAGCAACCCAGGCTGTCTGGCTTCAAGACAATTTGAAACACTGGAAATAAAAATAGTAACACATTACCAACTATCTTGTCCTCAACAGCAGAGAACAGCCTTTTTTTTTTTTTTTTTTGGATTGTTCCAGTGACATTACTTTCTTTTCTTCCTCTTTCTTTCTTTCTTTCTTTCTATCTTTCTTTCTTTCTTTCTCTCTCTCTCTCTCTTTCTTTCTTTCTTTCTTTCTTTCTTTCTTTCTTTCTTTCTTTTCCCGAAAAGGGTTTCTCTGTGTAGCTAGCCTTGGCGGTCCTGGAAGGCACTCTGTAGTCCAATCTGGCTTTAAACGCAAGAGATCCACCTGCCTCTACCTCCTAAGGGCCGGTCGTGATTGAAGCTATGCGCCACCACCATCTGGCTCCATTTAATAATAAATTAAATCCTAGTAAATTAAAAGCCAACCTGAACTACATGTCCAAAAAAGGAAAAAAAAAAGAAGAAAGAAAAGGGGCTATAGAAATGGGTCCACAATTAAGAGCACCAAGTGCTCTTGCAGAGGACCTGAGTTCACATCTGTCTGTCAGCTCCAATCCAAAGGGACCTACGCCTCCTGCATCTGAGAGCACCTGCACTCACATGAGTGTACCCACCCACATATAATTGAAAAATAAATCTTGTAAAAAAAAAAAAGAAAGAAAGAAAGAATAAATGTTGAGGCAGTGTCTCAGTAAGGTAGCCTTGGCTGTCCTGAACTAGCTATATAGCCTTGACCTGCCTCTGCCTACTGAGTACTCAGATTAAACCAATTGACATCAATTGGTTTAAACCAGTCCCCCACCCCCAAAATAAGACTTAACATAGGGTCCAGGGCGATGGCTCAGTGGCTAAACTGGCTAAGAGATAATCAGTTGATGAACTGAATTTTATTCTTGGGGACCATCACGAAGGTGGGAGGAGAGCGTTGGCTGTCCTCTGACCTCTGCACACGAATAGTGGCATATGAGTCTCTCTCTCTCTCTCTCTCTCTCTCTCTCTCTCTCTCTCTCTCTCATACACACACACACACACACACACACACACACACACACACACACACACACACTAAATGATATATAAGAAAAGGGGCTGGAGGGCTGGAGAGATGGCTCAGTGGTTAAGAGCACCGACTGCTCTTCCAGAGGTCCTGAGTTCAATCCCCAGCAACCACGTGGTGGCTCACAACCATCTGTAATGAGATCTGATGCCCTCCTCTGGTGTGTCTGAAGCTACAGTGTACTCACTAATAAAATAAAATATATAAATATATCTAAAAAAAGAAATATAAGAAAAGAAGAGAAACAAGGAAGGAATGAAGGAAGGAGACAAACTGTCTAGTTAAGGAGGAATACTGAATTCTTCTGGAAAACAGCATACAAATTCCTCTACTTGAGCAGGTTTGTTTTGCTTAACTGTGGCCACAGCTCTCCTCAGAGTTTCAAATTTCTAAACTGATTACATCCCTGATTATTTCACAGGTGAACATATATACTTAGGGATGGCACCTTCCCCTAGCGGGACTCCCAAAGCTACTCTGAAGCCTTGGTGGCACAAGCATTTAATCCCAGCATTCAGGAGGCAGAGATAGGCAGAGCTCTGAGTTTAAGAGAGACCAGTCTGGTCGACATAGGGACAGCCAGGACTACAGAAGAGAGACTCTGTCTCAAAAAAAGTACTATGAACATTTAACAAAAAAAAGAAAGAAAGAAAGAAAGAAAGAAAGAAAGAAAGAAAGAAAGAAAGAAAGAAAGAAAGAAAGAAAGAAAAAGAAAAAAAGAAAGACAAGCGCTTTAGCTCACTGATACAATGTTTGCTAAGCTTGTAGGAGGTCCTGGCTTCTGTCTCCTGCTTTCCTTACACAAAGAATAACAAAAATAATTCAGTACTTTCAAATGGCCTCCATGTATATACATTGTATCCAGCAGTAGCCTAAAGCTTCCCTTAGCTGTTTATCTTGCTTAGTTTGGTTGTCTTTTCATTATGTGAGCTCAGTGAGGGTCTCTGTGCTCTGTAGCTGCTAAATAGATGCTCGACGACTGAGTTGATGGCCACCCGGATGGCTCAGCAGGTCAAGTGCTTGCAGGGAACGTCTGGCAGGAGCAGACTGAGACTGGCTGATGGCTTCCTGGTGGCACAGCTCTGTGCTATACCATACATCTTTCCCTCCCAGACCCATTCTTCTTCCACTGCTTGTATTTACTTGCCAGCACATCGGCTGGAACCTCCTTCTACAGAAGACCAGCTGAAATACCTAGCCTTGTGGACTGAGTAACTACTAGATTCTTGGACTTCCGGTTCACAGTTGACCACTGTTGGCGTAGTTGGACTACAGACTGTACGTCATCACCATAAATTCTCTCAATATAGAGAAACATTCCATAAGTTTTGACTCTAGAGAACCCTGACTAATACAAATAGTTTGGCTCTTTTTTTTGGGTTTCGGTTTTTGGTTCTTAAGATACTATATCCTGGGGTTGGAGATTTAGCTTAGTGGTAGAGCACTTGCCTAGCAAGCCCAAGGCCCTGGGTTCGAACCTCAGCTCCGGAAAAAAATAAAATAAAATAAAAAGATACTCTATCCTATGTAGCCCTGGCTATCCTGAAATTCATCATGTAGCATACACTGGCCTCTTATTTTCAGTTGTCCTCCTGCCTCTGCCTCCTGAGATTACATGGTGTGATGGCTTAGGTAACTGTTAGTTATCTAGCCTGCCATTTTGTGCTGTTACTTGTGTCCTAAGAAAACTTTCTCACATGCTGTTACAGCTGCTGCTAGGTCGTTCTGTGCTTGGGTGTTCTTGGAAACCGTTCTCAACAGACGTTAGTTAGAACTGCTTTGTATAGCTAGCCACAATAAGCGTGGACCCGAACCAACCACTCGGCAGCACTTCCTACCTCTATTATGATCTTTTATAGTTTACGCCTATGTAAGCTGCCCCTGTGATGGACTTCAACTGAAGACAGACACCCACACCAATATAAAAAGCCATTTGGAGCCCTGACCGCTCTTCCAAAGGTCCTGAGTTCAATTCCCAGCAACCACACGGTAGCTTACAACCATCTGTAAACTTTGCTGTACACTTACCCTGTTCCCATCAGTTAGGGTATTCAACAGTGGCAGGGGACTTGTCTTGTCTAACATTCATGTCTTAACTTGCCAACCAGGATGTCGGTCACACAAGTATGTCTGTCTGTCTGTCTGTCTGTCTGTCTGTCTCTCTCTCTCTCTCTCTCTCTCTCTCTGCCAAGTAAGATGTTAAGTTCCAGGGAAGTGTTGGGAACTTAAACTTTACTTGACCCCTGATCAAAATTATCAATTTCTCATGGTGATGTGTTTACAAAAAAATAAAGATAAAGGGGGAATATTTTTTGTTCCATGCGGGTGAGGTGTGGGGGAAGGGAGTGCTTGGCAGACCCATGTTGAGGCATCCCTTCATGGAGGGGCCAGCCATACACGGGTATAGTATAAAATAGTTTATTCAGGGTATGGGGAGGAGAGTTGAGGGAGTAGTAGAGCCAGAGAAAGGCGGGGGGGGGGGGGGGGGGGGGAGGAGAGGAGTAGAGGCCAGTCATGAGCACATGGAGAGAGATGGGAGAAAGGAATGGAGAGAGAGCAGGAGAAAGAAGGGAGGAGCAAGAACAAGAGAGGAGGGGCAAGCAGCCTTTTATAGTGAGTCAGGCATACCTGGCAGTTGCCATGTAACTATGGGGCGGAGCTTAGACAAAAAAAAAAAAACCGCTAACACCTGGTTACTCTGAAGAGAATGACAGAGTACTCACGTGCATTAAATAAACAAATTAAATAAATAAATCTTCTTAAAAGGGGGGGGGGCTGGAGAAATGGCCCAATGGTTAAGAGCACTGACTGCTCTTCCAGAGGTCCTGAGTTCAATTCCCAGCAACCACATGGTGGCCCACAACCATCTGTAATGGGATCTGATGCCCTCTTCTGGTGTGTCTGAAGACAACAATAGTGTACTCATAACAAAAAAAAAAAAAAAAAAAAAGACTTCCACTTTGAGTAGGGGTCAAATCCCCTGTGTACAGCAAAGACATGTTCCTAAGGGAGTCCCCTATCTCTAAATCCTGATTGGTGGAATAACTCAGTACAGATGTTTGTAGATTTGAGCTTAAAAGCCCTGTAGGATTTTAACTCAATGTCATATCCAGCTTGCGAGTCCAGACTGTGGCCTTGATTGATCTCTCTTGGGGTGTGGTGGTCAATAAACCATCCCTATTTGCCTGAGCTCAGTGTCTGAGTGGTTTCTGGGATGATTCCAAGACTCCAACACACGATGTACTAAACTCGGGTTCTTTTTGCATAAGCCATTTTCCTTCCTGTTGCCTGAGGCGATACTTGGGATGAAGAACAGGTTCGAGCTATAGACCTCATCTCCTCTGCTGATCTAGGAGCTGTGAGAGGGCTGGGGCTGTAGGTCAGTAGGAGAGGGTTGGTTTGTTTGTATTTATTTATTTATTTATTTATTTATTTATTTATTTATTTATTTATTTATTTTTCGGAGCTGGGGACCGAACCCAGGGCCTTGCGCTTGCTAGGCAAGCGCTCTACCACTGAGCTAAATCCCCAACCCCTTTTTTCTTTTCTTTTCTTTTCTTTTTTTTTTTTTTAGGGTTTCTCAAGTACCTGACGGGTAATGGAAAAAAGTTGCCAACTTGTGAGTGAATGAGTGAGTGGGTGAATCTGCACAAAGGAGGAAGCCTAGCTCCACCTGGAGGCCCAGCGGGACCTTTTAGAGTCTTTGAAGGAAAGAACGGGCCCAGGAGAACTGAGCAGGGTGATCAGTTCAGGCGGGACAGTAGCAGGTCCAAGAGGACTGGATGACCTTTCAGGAGGGCAGGAAGAGGAGCAAATACTCCAGAGTACCACGGAACCCTGTTCCAAATGCCCCATAACTGACAGGACTCCCACAGACACTCCCAGATACTAAGTACAGGGTTGTGAGGCTGAGTTCTACCTTGAAGGCAAGGCAGGTCATCTGAGCATGATGCAAACCAACCACGTGGAACATGTGTGTTCAAGGCAGCATGACCGCCTACAACCCTCGAGGAACTTTCTCTCTAGAGAAGCTACCTTGTTCCCAAGAGGCAGAGACTTGCACACACCCAAACGGAGGCCATTCCAGGGAGCTGAGACAGGCATATGCTATCAGGGACAAGTGTGTTGTCAGACACCCCTCCCCCGCCCCTGGAATAAGTGCCCCTCAGACCTGGAGTAACAGGCCAGCCAGCCAGCCAGCCCGACAACACAACAAACCCAATGTAAGACTCAACTCTGTTAGCAGAGGTGACACTTTAAATATTGCTCCCTTCAAGAGCAGCCTTAGGTGGGTGTCACTGTCCTTATGTCACACAAAGAGAAAATAAAGTAAGGCTGAATCGGGTGACAGGAATGCCGTGGCTGAAGCCCGGATCTCTGGCTGTGAACGAGGCTTTCCCATTTCACTTTAAATTTCACATCCTGACTGACTCAGGAGAGAGGCCTTCTGTGGCACCCTTTCAGGTTCCTGTTGGGACAGTTTCTCTGCCATTGCTAATCAAACATCCAGCATTGCCCACTGAGAGAGCTCCACTGCCCCTGGAAGCGGACACTTCACCAGCGAGAACCATTGCCACCAGTCACTTCCTTTTCTACATCCTATTGTTCTTGTTTTAAGCTTGAGGGCACTTTTATTAAAGTCTGAGAGGAAAACAGCAGGGCAGGGAAGCTGTAGGTCTCTGGAGGTGGGAGATGGTGAACGGGAGCAAAGAAGGCCTGGCCTTTTGAATTAGGGTCTAAGAAGGGCAACGGAGCAGGGTAGCATGGCGGAAGGGGCGGGGCGCGGGTAGCGTGGTGGAAGGGATGGGGCGGTATGCTGCAGAGAAACCAGAACGCTAGGGAAATCATGTTTAGCTCAGTGACTGAAAAAAAAAGAAGGAAGGGGACAGGAAAGAGGACAGAGCTGCTGTGAGAACAAAGCAGCAGCACTTCTTGCTAGCAATGGGCCAGGCCAGAGGAAAAATACCTCAAGGTGTTCTCTTATCGGAGTATTGGCGCCGTGGTTGTGATTGATAAATATGCTAATATCGAGCCAATAATACATCGGGAAAGTCCTGCAGACTGAAGAAACATTATGCTCCTTGAGGCAAAGGGTTTTGTTTGTGTTTTTAGGGTTTGAACCTAGAACATCTCAGAAGCTAGGTAAGATCCTACTATCAACAGAAAATGTCACTAGTTATTGGAGTTTCTGCAAGAGCTTGATATGTAATAAAGATAAAGATCACATCAGAGATATAGATTTCTAAATAGATTTCCTGGAAGAGATGGCTCAGCAGTTAAGAGCACTGGCTACTCTTCCAGAGGACCTGGGTTTAATTCTCAGCAACCACCCAGTGGCTCACAACCATCTGTAACTCCATTCCCAGGAAATCCAAGGCCTTTGTCTGGCTTCTACATGTCCCAGGCATGTAAATGGTGTACAGACATACCTGCAGGCAAAACACTCATGGATATAAAATAAACATAAGAAAACAAGTAAGTTATAACTGTCTATAGTTTGTCATAATTAAACTCCTTTGTGCAAATAATATTTGGCAATAAAAATCATTTCAGTAGCATTTCAACATGGATGATTTCTGTTTGCAGTGAAATCTCAAGCTCTTAGAAGAATTTCAAATAGCACAAAATAAGTTAAGAGCTCTTGAATAGCCTGGCAGTGGTGGTATAAGCCTTAAAGCCCAACACTCAGGAGGCAGAGGCAGGTGAATCCCTGACTTGGAGGCTAGCCTGGTCTACAGAGCTAGTTCCAGGACATCCAAGAGCTACACAGAGAAACTGTGTCAGAAAAACAAAAACAAAACAAACAAACAGAAACAATTCCGCATGGTAAACCATAAGCTTCAGGGCCTTGTCGTGTTATTTTGTTATTTTTGTTTTTGTTTTTCTTTTCCTGCACCTCATGCCTGCAACCACCCAGTGGGAAGGCTTACACTTCCACATCCTAGTTCATCACTGAGGGGAAGTCAGGACAGGAACTCAAGCAGGGCAGGAACCTGGAGCAGGAGCTGATGCAGAAGCCATGGAGGGATGCTGCTTACTGGATTGCTCTTCATGGCTTGCTCAGCCTGCTTTCTTACAGAACCCAGGACTGCCTGTCTATTGGTGCCAGTCATACTGGGCAGCACCCTCCCCCATCAGTCAGTAATTCATAAAATGCCCTAAAGACGGGCTCTGCATTCATCCTTTCACTTTTTAAGAAATCCAATGCTTGGGGCTGGGGATTTAGCTCAGTGGTAGAGCGCTTACCTAGGAAGCGCAAGGCCCTGGGTTCGGTCCCCAGCTCCGAAAAAAAAGAACCAAAAAAAAAAAAAAAAGAAAAGAAAGAAATCCAATGCTTCTTTCTATTTTCTCTTCTTAGTTACAGCTGACAATGGCGTGAGCCGCCATGTTCATGCTGGGACCAAATCTGAGTCCTCTGAAAGAGCACAAGTGCTACACTGAGCCTTCTCTCCAGACCATGAACGCAAGCGGCTCACACATGCTAGGCCACGTGCTTTACCGCTAAGCCATACTCCCTGGCCCATTCTAACATTTATCATGAGATGACTCAGGGTGATGGGCTGGACTCTGGGTCCCCTGAGGTATGCAAACAGCTTAACCCTAACTAAGGAGTCTGGTGTAGTGGATGGGTATAGTACCACTCAAATAAAATAAAATAAAATCCTATCCTTAATCTGACAGTACCCGGAGGAGGATCTAAAGGGCTGGGAACGAATATTCTGTGGAGGGGGCTGGGAGTGTGGCTTGGGTGGTAGTCCTTTGGCTGGCATGCACACAGCCCTGGTTCGGTCTCCAACACTGTCTAAAACTGGTCTTAGTGGTACACACCTATGGTCCTAGAACTCATGAGGTAGAGGCAGGAGGATCAGAAACTTGAAATCCATCCTTGGCTCCACAATGAGCTTGAGGTCAGCCTGGACTACATGAGATTCTGTCTCAAAAAAAAAAAAAAAAGTTGGGGAAAAAGAAAGGTTTTTAAAAAATGTATTTATTGGGATTGGGGATTTAGCTGGGTGCGGTCCCCAGCTCCGAAAAAAAGAAAAAGGAAAAAAAAAATAAATACATTTTTTTTCCTTTTCTTTTTTTCGGAGCTGGGGACCGAACCCAGGGCCTTGCGCTTGTTAGATGTATTTACTTTAAATCACGTGTTTTGTGTGTGCATGCTATGTGCGTGTTTAGAAGGCGTTATAATTGGTTGTGAGCCACCTGGCATAGGCGTTTTCCTCTGCAAGAACAGATCCCTCTCTCCTGCCCAAGAAGAAAGTTCTGTAGATACTCACCCACTGCTGCTGGGGAGGATCTGACTGAAAGGCACAGCGGCACCAGGGCTAACCTCAGCAGATTCGATTCAGTCCTGACAGGACTGCCGAGCCAGCAGGCTTGCTGCCACAGAGCCGTGAACGTGACCGGGACAGAAAGAGCTCCAGGCAGTGCAGCACTTGATAAATATTTTGCTCCAGGGAGCACAGGAAGGCTGGAGCTGAGGTAGCAGCGTGTGGGCTCTGTACAGCCCGCTGGCAGTCTTTGTTTGCTCTCACAGCGAGTGGGAGATCCAACCAATTGTCAGTTTTAAATCAGGCGCTTTCACAACTTCCCTTGAAAACCAGTCCTATCTGGCTGGGCTGGGGCAGGGGTAGCCTTCTAACTCTGTGGTTTCATCTACTCCCCCCACTCCTGATGCTCACATTTGTAGTTCCGTAAACATGGGAGAGTTCTTGTGTGCGTGTGGTGTGTGTGTGTGTGTGTGTGTGTGTGTGTGTGTGTCTGTGTGTCTGTGTGTCTGTGTGTCTGTGTGTCTGTGTGTCTGTGTGTCTGTGTCTGTGTGTGTCTGTGTGTGCATCAGCAGCATAGTCCCTGCCTCACACAAGTGGAACGAATAGAAAGACCATGAAGAAGAAATGAAAGTAACAGAATTACTCAGCACCTGAAGCAAAAACCCTGGGCTGGTAGAAAGTCAGTAGAGACCCAGGCTGCCCAAGTCAGAAGTTGGGACTGTCCTGGTCCCCCTACCCCCAACACACTCGCAACCACTGATCCGGTTGACTGTGCCTTCCGAAGTCCCCTGGAAAGCCCCCTCCCCCCATCCCCTTGTTGAGGCTCTCACTTTCTCTCTTGGATCAATGTGCCCATTCACCCTTAAGGCCACCTCTGTCCAGGCCCCACTCCTCTCCAGCAGAGCTGTTAATTCAGATTCTCATATGCAAATCAAAATGAAGTCCCTCAGGGCCCCCTGGGCCTGAGAGCCCCTGTTCTCCGAGGCTCCAGCAGCCCAGAATCACCCTGGGAGCCTGGCCACTGCTCTCAACACCTGTCCTTCAGCCTTGAGGTTCACAAGGAAGACTTAAGGTTTTTGTCTTGTTCTGTTTTGTTTTTGAGACAGGGTCTCATTTAATCCAGGCTGGTGGCATCAAACTCTGTGTATCTGAGGACTATCTTGACTTCCTGGTCCTCCAGCGGCCCAGCCTCCCAAGTGCTAGGATTGCAAGCTTGACCAAAACAGCCATTGGCCAGAAACACGTTTGTTTTTCAAGACAGGGTTTGTCTGTGTAGCCCTGGCTGTGCTGGAACTCTGTAGAACCAGCTGGCCTCAAACTCACGGAGACCCACCTGCCTCTGCCTCCTGAGTGCTGGGATTAAGATATGCACCACCACCACCCAGTTAGGACTTTAATTTTTTAAAATATGTGTGTGTTTGGTATATGTGTGTGGGAGTGCACATGCATATGCGTGTGTGTGTGTGTCTGTGTGTCTGTGTGTGTCTGTGTGTGTGTGTGTGTGTCTGTGTGTGTGTGTCTGTGTGTGTGTCTGTGTCTGTGCATACAGGCATGCATTCATGCCATAGGACTCTTAGGAGTTAAGAATTATCTTGCAGGGGGGTTGGGGATTTAGCTCAGTGGTAGAGCGCTTGCCTAGGAAGCGCAAGGCCCTGGGTTCGATCCCCAGCTCCGAAAAAAAAGAACCAAAAAAAAAAAAAAAAAGAATATCTAGTAGGATTCAGTTCTCTCCTTACAGCATGTGGGTCCTGAAAATCAAATTCAGGTCATCAGGCTTGGCGCCCAATTCCTTTAAACTTTGAACCTTCTCTCCAGACCCTCTGGCTTCTTCTTCTGAGAGAGAGAGAGAGAGAGAGATGCTAGGTGGTTGTGGCACACACCTTTAATTCTAGATTTTGGGAAGCATTGGCAGGTGGATATCTGAGTTCAAGGACAGGCTGGTCTATAGATCGAGTTCTAAGAAGGGTACACAGAGAAACCCTGTATTGAAAATGCCAAAAAGGGTTGGGGATTTAGCTCAGTGGTAGAGCGCTTGCCTAGCAAGCACAAGGCCCTGGGTTCGGTCCTCAGCTCCGGAGGAAAAAAAAAAAAGAACACTGAATGCTCTTCCAGAAAATGTGCTCCTCCCCCCCAAAAAATGAGTGGGCCTGGCTGGAGGGATGGTGGAATGGTACCTTTGTGGCTAAGAGTACTGGTTTGCTCTTTCAGAAGACATGGACTCAATTCCTAGGATCCACAGAGAGGCTCACAAGCATCTTGAATGACAATGAGGACATGACCGCTCCTATGTGTGGTTGAGAAGGATTTTTGTGTAGATATGAGGGTGAGAACATCCAGGGGCCTCTGAAAGGCTCCAGACTGAACATGGCCAGCAGACTGATCAGGGCCATGAGAGGAGGAGGTGGGAGGAGAGTGAGAGAGGAAGAGAAAATAGGGACCAGAGAGGAGCCCAGGAGAGAGGGAAGAACCAGGAGGAATCATGGGAGTGAGAGAACCAAGAGGCTAAGGAAGCCCATGGCCAAAAAGCTGGGGGGAAAGAAGCCCAGGAGGTGGAGAGGTTTGGGGTAGGGGGTAGGGCTGAGAAGAGCAGAGGAGCAGGGCCTCTGGAAACTGTACTTGCAATGATAGAGGAGCCTGGCAGCCATCATCAGCTTTCACAGGATAGATACTAGGCACCTCTGTTAGCCATTTGTCCTGGGTTTCTTTGGGACCTAACGTGTCTGTAACTCCAGCTCCAGGAGTTGGAGGGCTCAGCTTTGTGTTCCTGCTGTCCCAGGCACAGGGCGGGCACATGGTTCACAGACATACACGTGTGCAAAATACTCCCACATAAATTAAAAATATTTCGAAGTTACGTCTACATGTATTTATCTTGTGCGAGATACAGGTGTGCACCACACATGCATACGTCGTGCAGAGGTCATGTTGCAGGAGCTGGTTCTGTCTTTCTCCGAGTGAATTCAGGGATCAAACCTGGGCCCTCTGGCTTGTGGGCAAGCACCTTTACCTGCTGTGCCAGTTTGCCAGCTTCATTCCTGCGGCTGTGCATAGGTGCTGAGGATGTGAACTCGGGTCCTCACGGACAGGTACTTTATCGACTGAGCCAGTCCCAAGGCTGTTAATTTTTAAAGCTCCCTAAGTGGTTCAATATACAGACCAGGCAGAAAGCCACTGTGCCCAGGCTATAGTATAAACTTTTGGAGGAATTTTCAGCAACTTCACATTACCCAGTGTTTACTTCAGCAAATACCAAGTCCCTGCTGGGTACCAGATCCTCCCTTGACCTGCCTGAAGCTGCCATGACAAATACTGTTTAGGCTTCTCATGGGGCCTGCACCCTATCACAGGGTTCTGTGCCAATTTCCATCTTCAGAGAAGACAACAAAGGCCCCATCTCAGAGCTAAGCTGTTTAACAACTCAATAGCTTCAGGAAGTCCCTGAAATTGACCACATTCTATAGCACTATTCTTCCCCCAAGCTTTTAGAAGCAAAAAGGATGGTGGGAGATAATCTCAGAAAAGTCTAGCCACCTGGAGAAGGCTCTTCCTAACTATCCCAGATGCCTGCAAGTTGTGCAGTGTACCCCAGGTTTCTAGAGCTGTGATTCATGCTATGGT
Source organism: Rattus norvegicus (assembly GCF_021556685.1). Lineage (NCBI taxonomy): Eukaryota > Metazoa > Chordata > Mammalia > Rodentia > Muridae > Rattus > Rattus norvegicus. The sequence goes on from NC_141538.1 coordinate 154,272,385, forward strand.
GGGCTTTGGTGAGGCAGATGAGTCATTCCCAAATAAAACTCATTAATACCTAGGCACGGTGGCACATGCCTTTAATCCCAGCACACAGGAGGCAGAGGCAGGCAGATCTCTGTGAGTTCAAGGCCAGCCAGGTCAACATTTCGAGACCATATCTCAAAACAAACAAACAAACAAACAAACAAACAAACCAAAAGAACAACAGCAAACGCAATCTCATTGGTTCATGTACTTGGAGTTGAGAGCTTCCTTATTGCTGTAGTCAGTTCTCTATCTGAGGTAAGCAGACATTCATTCATGTCTCCCACAACAAACACTGTCAACAGCTAATCCCCACCCCCAACCTCCTACTCTGTTCCAGTCACTATGACAGACTTTATCTCTAAATTGATCCCGCTGTAGCTTCAGGGTCTTTCTGTTAACCCCAGATTCCAGCATCAACCTCGTCAGACTCAGCTTGTGCATCCCTGGCTTTGAAAAGCCTCTACTCAATTCTAGCCTCCTGTGGGACCCCTGAGTTCAGGGACCGTGACTAAACCCTTTTTGGTAGCCATGGTAGAGGGATTAAACAAGTGTTTGGGGAATCCACAAATGAACACACTTGGATAGGCCCAGGACTGTGCAGAGGCAGGGAACTGAGGAGTGTGGTAAAGCCATAGCATCCGAGGGCTTAGGGCTAGCCCCTCGAGAATAGGTTTATTCATGCAGATGAGTGTGAGTGTATTTGTCCCTGGGTTTGATCCCCTGTGCTATAGACACAGCACTTCTCTCCCTAATTAATCAGGTAGCTCTGTAAAAGCCAAGAGGCAGGCAGAGGAAGCAGTAACAGCCTGTTGTCTTCTCCCTGGAAGAGCCTACCTGCCCTGTGAATGCAGTGGAGAGGGCAGATGTGTGTCTGATGCGAACACTTGCGCGAATGTGGCCCTGGGTTAGGTTTGCTCTTAACATTTGCAGGATCAAAAGCTGGAGTACAGATAGAGGGCCACCTGCCGGGTATTCAGATATTTACAGGTTATAAATTAAGCTAAGCTGATAAAAGCAGGGGATGATGATGGTGCACATATGTAATCCTGGCCCTGCACAGCCTGACACAGGGAGATCAGGAATTTGAGGCCAGCCTGAGCTACATAGCAAGTTCCAGGCCAGCCAGCGCTTGATAGAGAAGCCTTGTCCCCAGAAAGATCCCCCCAGCTCTATTCTTTGTTTGCTTGTTGGTTTTGAGACATGACCTGGACTCGCACTCATGATAATTCTGCTGCCTCAGCCTTTTGACTGCTGTGAGCAGCCATGTCTGGCTTCCTATTCTATTTTTTCTCTTTGGTTTTGTATTGTTTTTGTTTTTCAAGACAGGCTTTCTTTTTGTAACAGCCCTGGCTTTCCTGGAACCAGATACCAGACATGGCTCTACTTTTTGCCCTGTTGTTTGTTTGTTGTTTTGTCTTTTAAATATTTATTTATTTATTTATTTATTTATTTATTTATTTATTTATTATATATAAGTACACTGTCGCTGTCTTCAGACACCCCAGAAGAGGGCATCAGATCCCATTACAGATGGTTGAGAGCCACCATGTGGTTGCTGGGATTTGAACTCAGGACCTCTGGAAGAGCAGTCAGTGCTCTTAACCACTGAGCCATCTCTCCAGCCCAATTTTTATTTTTTTTATTTTTTTTATTTTTTTTATTTTAAGAAATGCTTCTGTAAGGCAGTGGTGGCGCACACTTTTAATCCCAGCACTTGGGAGGCAGAGGCAGGCAGATCTCTCTAAGTCTGAGACCAGCCTGGTCTACAAAGTGAGTTCCAGGACAGCCAGGGCTGTTAAGATGCTATTCTGCGTTTCTCCTGACAAAATTGCTTTTGTGATGACCTGGGAGCCAGGTAGGAATCACAATTCTCAGACCCTCTTGGAAGTCATGGGAAGGGGTTGTCAGAAGAGCTTGTCCCTAACTTCTCCCTCCTCTTCTGCCTTCAGTGGGCGTGATGGGTCTCCTGAGTCATGGCCTCTGATCCTGGGACCTAGAAATCTGCTACTTTGTGTGGCAAGGTTGCTAATCACCTGATCTGGGCATGGAGAAATTATCCTGGGTTACAGGGTTAGCACAATGCCACCACCATGGAGATCCTTCCAAGTGAAAGAGGGGGGTGACACTCAACTAAAAGACATTGATACCTCCAGCTAGGCATGGTAGTCCAACACGCCTTTAGTCCCAGTATTGGGAGGCAGAAGCAGATGGCTCTACGTGAGTTCTAGCCAAGGCTAAGTGCTGGGTGGCAGGAGCACATGCCCTTAATTCCAGGGAGACCTTTGAGTTTAAGGCCAGTAAGTGTGGTTGATAGAGTGAGTTTCAGGCCAGTTAGGGTCACACACACACACACACACACACACACACACACACACACACACACAATCCTGTGACATAAATTCTGCTGTCGATGTGCCTTGTGGCTGCTGACATCAGTTTTGACTACTTGGTTAAGGTGGTTTACGGTTTAAGGTTACTGGGGTTGTTTCTAGAACTTTCCAGCAGAAAGGGCCAGGCACCACACAGACTTGATAACTTGTGTACACACATACTTTCCCAGTCTGATCTGGCCCTCCTGGGTACTCTGTACTCTATGACTGACCGCTGCAATAATGGAGGGGTGACCACTATGGCTGACCATGACTGTGTACGACAACTGACCACATCAGTGACCACCACAGTCAGGAGTCACCATCACAACGAACACTCCTACTGACTGCTTCAATCACCACCACACTGTCTCTAGAGGACCAGAACTTACAGAACGAGTGTGTGTGTATAAAAGGGGATTTGTTAGAATGGCTTACCAGCTGTGGTCCAGTTGGTCCAACAAGGGCTCTCACTAAGGCAAGATCCAAGGATCCAGTAGGTGCTCAGCCCACAGGACCAGATGTTTCAGATGGTCTACTACGCTGGGACCTCAGAAAAGTAGCTTCCAGCCACAGCAAGGGGACAGACTTGCTAGTGAGACTGAGAGCAGACAAAGAGAGCTTCTCCGCCATGTCCTTTATATAGACTGCCACCAGAAGGTGTGGCCCAGATTAAAGGAGGGTTTTCCTACTTTAAAAGATCTGGATTAAGCTCAGAGGTGGTGACACATACCTTTAATCCCAGTACTCAGGAGGCAAAGGGAGGCAGGAAACCAGGGCTGCACAGAGAGAAATCTTGTCTCAAAAACAAAAGCAAAATAATCAACCCAAGTCGGAGTATTTATTCCTATTTTTCAAAGATAGGAGATTCAGGGGGGCTGGAGAGATGGCTCAGCGGTTAAGAGCACTGGCTGCTCTTCCAGAGGTCCTGAGTTCAAATCCCGGCAACCACATGGTGGCTCACAACCATCTGTAATGGGATCTGCTGCCCTCTTCTGGTGTGTCTGAAGAGAGTGACAGTGTGCTTGTCATATATAAAATGAATAAATAAAATCTTTATAAAAATAAATAAATAAGTTAAATAAAATTAAAAAAACGGAGATTCAGAAAAATTAAAATATTCACGGAGATGCCAAGGTTATTAGGAGCCAGTCCCAGGTCTCTGTCCAGATCTTCCAGGCTGTGTCACTTGTGCCTTCCCACTTCTGTGGGCCAGCCTTTCAGTTCAGCCCTGCTCTCTGGTGTTTGGCCAAGCATAAAGCCTGTGAATTCAGCCATGAGTTCTGTTACCCGCAGACCATTCTCAATTTCAGACGCATTTTCTTTTCCTTCCTTCCTTCTTTCCTTCCTTCCTTCCTTCCTTTTTTCCCTCTGCTGTTTGAGACAGATTCTCTCTTGAACTCTTGCTCTTTCTGCCTCTACTCCCGAACTCTAGAATTCCAGGCGTGGACCATGAGTGTTTGAGTTGGCATCCGTCCATGTTAGTTACAGATGCCAGAGGTGTGGGGACCCCCTGGAGCTGGACTTAAAGCCAGCGTGAGACACCAGATGTGGGTTTTGGGAAGCAAACTCAGGTGTTCTATATGAGCTCAATATCACCTAACATGGATTCACAGAGTGAGATTATTCTGGTTGTTACAGTCTGACTCTGAGTCCAGAGCCTGAGTCCTAAGCCTGAGTCTCCCCTGGGCTTGCTTCTGCAGATGCACTCTACAGAGGGTTGTACAAATGGGGCTGGGGTCATACGTAGTGGAGGCTCAGGAGTGGACCACTAGTGGAGCTCACTTTAGGGCTCCTTTGATGCTTTCATAATTGTACTTGTTTGGTGTGCTAGAGACTGAACTCAGTTCTTGGTTTGGGGAATGCCTCTGTGATTGAAACTCTACTTCACACATGGCAGAGCAAGTTCGAAGAGCAGCACGAATTTAAACATTTATTGGCTCAGAATAACATGGGGAGGGACAACTAACAAAATAGTATCTAGAGCCAAGGTGTTTTCTTGTGAAAGTTTCCAGAGTGGTGGACACATATGCAGACATAGTTACTGGTGACAACTGTCTTTTGGGGAGGGTTTGCTATGTGGGAGGTCCTGGCTCTAAATCTAGCACTTAAATGCTTCTGAAACAGAAACATACAGGCTGGTGAAAAGGCCCAGCAGGGAAAGTCATGCGCCACGCAAGCCTGGCAATTTGAGTCTGATCCCCAGAACCTACAGAAATAAAAGCAGTGGATCTGTAGATCATCGGAGTTCCCAGTCAGCCATGGCTAAATAGTAAGACTCTGTCTCAGAAATTGTTTGTGTTGAGGGGGCTGCAGGGCACATGGGGCAGGGCACATGGGTCAGGGCGCATGAGGGGCCAGAGGACAATAGTGTGGAATCAGTTTTCTCCACCTTTACGTGGGTTCTGGAAATGGGGCTTGCATAGCAAGTGCATTTACTGTACACTGAGCTAACTCACAGGCCCTGAATTAGCTCTTTGGTTTCGTTAATATTAAAACTTTTTTAAAAAGATTTATTTATTAATTATGTATATAGTTTTTTGCCTGCATGTATGCCTACAGACCAGAAGAGGGCACCAGACCTCATTACAGATGGTTGTGAACCACCATGTGGTTGCTGGGAATTGAATTTAGGACCTCTGGAAGAGCAGTCAGGGCTCTTAACCTCCGAGCCATCCCTCCAACCCATATTAAAACTTTTTAAAGGTGGGTGGTGGTGGTACACATCTTCCCTGCACTCAGGAAGCAGAGGCAGGTGGCTCTTTGAGTTTGAGGCCAGCCTGCTCTACAGAGCGAGTTCCAGGGCAGTCAGAGCTTTTCAAAGAAACCCTGTGTCGAAAAAAGAAAAACAGGGGTTGGGGATTTAGCTCAGTGGTAAAGCACTTGCCTAGCAAGCGCAAGGCCCTGAGTTCGGTCCCCAGCTCCGAAAAAAAAGAAAAAAAAAAAAAGAAAAACAATATTAAAATTTTTATGTTTATGGGTGTTTTGCCTGCATGTATGTCTGGGTATCATGCTGTGTGCCTGATGCCTGCAGAGTCAGAAGTGGGTATTGGATCCCTTGGAACTGGAATTACAGATGGTTGAGAGCCACCACGTGGGTGCTGGGAATTGAACTAGGATCCTTTGAAAAGCAGCCAGTGCCCTTAACCACTGAGTCATCTCCAGCCCATTTTGTTTTGTTTTTTTTTCTTAAAGATTTATTCATTTATTATATATAAGTACACTGTAGCTGTCTTCAGATACACCAGAAGAGGGCATCGGATCTCTTTACAGATGGTTGTGAGCCACCATGTGGTTGCTGGGAATTGAACTCAGGACCTCTGGAAGAGTAGTCGGTTGCTCTTAACCGCTGAGCCATCTCTCCAGCCCCCCATTTTGTTTTTTATTTTGTATGTACATGTGTGTCACATGACAGTGTGGAGGAGGGGACAACCATCAGGAGCTGGTTTTTTCCCTCAACCAGGTGGATTCTGGGATTGAACTCAGGTGGTCACACTTGCTAACCTACTGACATCTCACTAGGCAGATTTAGGGCCTCCTAACTTCACGACAGTGAGAAAATGATCTGGATTTAGTGAGAATCCTTTGAATTTTGACTGTTTTCCAGACTAGTAGTATGCCTTGGGAAGACCCTCCTTCAGTCAGCCTTCCAGATGTGAGAACAAGCAATCAACCCGTTGGGCTCCGTGGATGTGATTTTTGTAGGTACTGAAGAGTGCTTTCAAATTAGGGTATTTCCAACTTTCATTTGTAGGGTGCAAACCTCGGGTAAGCCAAACTCATTTATATTCTAATGTTTGAAAGTGCCCCTGTCAGGAAGGGGTAGAATCTATTTTACCCAGGACTGGGGCTTATAGGGGTTATAGTTGACTGACAGGCCTATTCTGAGCTTAGTCAGATTCAAAGGCAACACAGGAGGAACAGGCACTCACTGATGTTATCAGTTTGCTTTGTGGAATTTTGTTTTCTACTTTCAAACAGTTCTCACCCTGAGGCTCAAACTCATGATGTCCCTACTAGACTCACTCTCTCTCTCTCTCTCTCTCTCTCTCTCTCTCTCTTCTCTCTCTCCCTCTCTCCCTCCTCCTCCTCCTCCTCTTCCTCCTCTTCTTCCTCCTCCTTTCCTCTTTTCTAAACAGGGTTTCTCTGCGTAGCCCTGGCTATCCTGGAATAGATCAGGCTAGCCTCTAACTCACAGAGATCCACCTCTGTCCCGAATGCCCCAATTAAAGGTATATGCCACAATGCCTAACTGGACATACTTTAAAATTATGTGTAGAGGAGGGCTCCTTGGGTCAGGGAGTCAGTTCTCTCCTTCCACCACGTGGGATAAAACTTGGGTTCTCAGTCTTGGAAGCAAGAACCCTTAAGCATTGAGTGATATCACCATATTCTTTTTTCATTTAAATTTTATTCAAGGGGTGCTTGGGTATTTGTCTCTGTAGGCTTAGTTGTTCACAAGACTGCCTTCGTCTCAGTTTTTACCCTCTTTGAACATGTAGAACATAGGCTAAAAGGGTAAATATTAAAACAACAACAAAACCCAAAAAAACCCAAACCCCGGGACTGGAGTGGTAACTCAATGGTTTGCACACAGCATATACTGTCCTTGCTGAGGACCTGGGTTCAGTTCTCCTAGCAGAGGACAACCATTCTATCTCCGATGGGATCTGTCGCCTTCAAGGGCACTGCCCTCTTATGCACATAACCACTCACACATATTTTCACAATAATTTTTGCTTAAAAAAGGAAGAATCACAACCATGAGTTAAAGTGTGCTCACCCCTGGAGGGACCAACATACACCATTCTGGGCACTTTAACACACACACACACACACACACACACACACACACACACACACCGTCACACTGAAGTTTACAATCACCACAGGACTTCCTTTTGGCAGCATTGGAAGGAGAGCAGGTGGCAGCTAAGGATCTCACTACAGAAAATAAGTCTGTGATACCTGTGAGGGCCAGGTACTGTATCTCACTCACGCCAGAGCCTCCAGATGCTTAAACTAAGTATCTCTTCTTGTAGGACAAACCGCGTACAGCATTTGAGCGGGAACTGAGACTCAAAGAAACAAAAGACACCACTACGGAGAGGTGGCGGCTCATGTCTGTAACCCAAGCCAGCACTCAGGAGGCTGGTGATCCAGGACCACTTTGAGTCCTAGGCCAGCTTGGGCCACACAGTGAGACGTCTAAATCAGAAGAGCAGGATTCTTGACGGTGGTCAGTGGTAGGCAGAGGATTAGTTATGCCACCAAAAGCAATATTCAGGAAAACAGGGAGGGCAGTGACTTCCTCCATGGTTAAGCAGTTGACTGCCTTTAGCCTCTTCCAAGCCTCTGCTGCCTTCCAGGGCCATGTTGGGAAGCAGTCCCTGACTGGTACAAACACGTCCTTTCTGTTCACACTGGTCTGCACCTGTAGCTTCAGGAGCCAAGTTCAGTCCTTGTGGTGCCCCGGGGCACCTTGGGCCAGATTCCCCTCTGACAACCACTCTATGGTTTCCATAACAAGTGCTCTCCAAGTAGCTCCGTACCCCCAGGCACTGCCAGGTCTCCAGTGGCTGGCAGCTTAAAACTGTAGGTAGTTTCTGGCCCTTAACTCTTTAGGACCCAGGCCCCTCTGGTTAGGTAACTCTGGATCTTCACACAGGTCGCCCGGAGCACCTCAGCACTAGGTTGCCCATGGCTACAGGAAAGAAGCCAAATCCTCTACCGAGGGTCAGGGGCTTGCCTGCAGCCCTGCTAGCAGTGAAGCAGGGTGGGTGAGAGGCTAAATTTCCCTGCTTCACACCCTCCCCACAGTGTCTAACAGGTCTCCGGAGTTTCTCCAGTGGGGATGGAGGTAGTGTTACAGAGCCACTTCAAGGGGAAAGCGCACTATTCCTCCTTCTCTCAGCTATGTTTAAAAACAAATCCAAGGGGCTGGAGAGATGGCTCAGCGGTTAAGAGCACTGACTGCTCTTCCAGAGGTCCTGAGTTCAAATCCCAACAACCACATGGTGGCTCACAGCCATCTGTAATGGGATCTGATGCCCTCTTCTGGTGTGTCTGATGACAGCGACAGTGTACTTAAATATAATAAATAAATAAACCTTTAAAAAAAGGGGGGGGGCAGGGACAGGAACCACATGCTCTGCTTCACACAGCAATACTTCGTGTCAGAGAAAGCACACAACACAACACCCCCACCCAAACCAAAACCAATCCCCCCACCACACACACACACACACACACACACACACACACACACACACAACCAAACGAGAAGACACCAGCTTTAGTGTATTAACATTTTCTCTGGGAGGAGACCCTGTCACTTAATACTGAGGTTATATCTACACTATTAATCTAGTACAAGGAATCTTTAGAGTTCACCTTTCACATCTTTTTTAAGAGATACCTGGATGGGGCCAGCAATGGCTCAGTGGGTAAAGGTGCTTGCTTAGTAAGGCTGGTTTGAGCTCCACTCCCAGAACCCACTTAACGGTGGGAAGAGAAGAGGCTTGAGTTGTGACATATTTGCTGTGACATATCCCTCCCCCATCCCACATGAGAAGATCCCTAGCCAGCTCTTCCTTTTGCCCTTGTTTCCCTTCTGGACATAAACACCAATGGCACACAACAGTGACCTCCCTGGTTCCACAGTTTCCCGTCACACCATCTGATCCCTTAACAATGCAGCCGTAGCAGCCATGGGATGGTCCTTGATGGCATCCATGACCTTGGGCATCCAGCAAGTTGCTGATAATAAGCATCCCTAGAGCTGGGGATGCAGCCCAGCTGCAATCATTGAACCATTGGCCTAAGCAAGTGCAGGACCGGAGCTGGAGTCTCGGCTTTGAGGATACCCTCCAGGCCTGTAACCCTCAGCAAGGGAGGAGCCTGGCATTTCTAAGTCTGCTGCTGCGACAGATCCCTTTTCCAAAAGACTGACTGTCCCCAACTGTCAAATTTTCATGACCAAGCTGGAGAAAATCACCACACAACAAAGTCACAAAACTTGGTTTATTAGCCAAGTGTACTTAAGACACCGGCTGTTCCACACTGCTGGGGCATCAGGACATGGGCAGAGCAGAAACATCAGCCTGCAAGTCTGCATGATGGCCTGAGGGGACCTGACAGTCAACTACCAGGAGGTCCTGTCTGTCCAGGCACTGGCTGCTGCACACTGGTTAGGGAAATCTCCAATTGCTCTACTCCCCTGGATAGCCATGAACTCAGTATCACACTGACAGCTGAGAGGCAGGACTGAATCCTACTTTCTAGTTTCACCTCTTTCAACCGCCAACACTGCTTCCACTAAGCCAGAAGCCCAGTTTTAGTATGTTAATAACATCAGCATAAATTTGGATGGCTCAGCAGTTAAGAACTTGCTCTGCCAGAGGACTCAGGTTCAATTCCCAGCACTTGTCAGATGGTTGCTAAACATCCATTTTCTGCAGAAGCATGATTTAAAAAAAAAATCACAAATGTAAAGCCCTCCCAGTTGCAGACAATACAACGGTACCCATGTAGGAAGGCAGAGGCAGGCGGCCCTGAGTTCAAGGTCAACTTGGTCTACAGAAAAACAAAACCCCCCAAAACTTGGGTCTCTAGTTCAAATGGGGGACTAATGTATAAAAATGAGTTTCTGGCCCACCAAGGCTACATTCAGTGGTTGTCAGGCTTCCTAACACTTCAGCCTGCTCATGTGCTGACTCCCAACCTTATTTTCATTGCTAACAAGCTCTGTAACTGCAATTTTCCCAGTTATGAATTGAACCACGGGTAGAGGGAGGGACCTTACACATCCTAGCTTATGGAATACTTTTTTACTGTGTGCCTTCTCTACAAATCAGGCTCCCACATCAGTTAATCACCAAGCTAGCTTAGCTGTTTTGAGCATGTTTACTCAAGTCACAATTACCTAATTCAGAGTAGCTGTGAGGTCGCCCTCCTCTGGCTGACTTGCCTGGCACTGTGTAAACTGGGTGTGGTGGCACAGGATTCCAGCACCCAGCTAGTTCTAAGCCACTCTAGCTGACAGGAGACCCTGGCTTGGGAGACAGGAAAAGTTAACCCTGTCTCAGAAACAAACTTTGCTCTGAAAGACCCTCCCTCTGGGCTTGGTTATTGTTCTGGTGCAGCTCTGAATTAGGACCAACAGCAATGTTGTTTTGCTGGTTTGGGATAGACTTAAGTAATCTTATTTTAAAGATTAGTCCAGGGTTTTTTCCTTTTATATATAAGCGGAGGCCCCACTCATATCCGCAGCTTTCCCAGTATTGTTCTTTTCCTGCTTTTGTGAATGATATGACTAAGGGATTGCACCAATTATTAACGCAGTTCCGGTTAAGGGGTGTAGGTCCTGAATTAAGTTGTTGTTTTGGGGGGGTTTTCCTTTTAACTGTAATGAAGTCCCAGGAGGAAGAGGGGTTCCAATAGGTGTCTCCAGTAGTTTCGCACCCCCAAGAGCTGCAGAAATAATCGACAGCATGGCCACATTTTGTGGTAAGGGAGCAGTCTCTATGAGACCTGGGCAAACGTATATGGGTGCCATAATCAAGTAAGTTCTAGCTGTGGCATTATAGCACCCTGGGACAGTGCTATATCTCTGTTGAGTATTAACAGGTTTAGGTTGGGGCAAATAGTGACCGGGGGTGCCCTATGCAGTGTCAGCCCCCAGGGCCAGCCAACAGAGATCTACTTCCAAATTATGCCAAGGTGTTGTAGCAGAAACCGTGGAGGAGGAATTTGCAATGTCTCCTGCTTGGTTAGTAATAATCCAGGTAAAATTAAAGACTTGGTATGGGGAGGCACTTTCAGCTGTAAGGCACAAAAACATCCATGGAGAGAGCATCCTTCTTCTTTTCTGAAATCAAGCACAGTTAAAGGCCACAAAAACCTCCCCCTCTTCCTTTTCTTTTATTGAGCATTTCTTGGGTTTGTTGAAGTGTGAGATGTGAGTTGAAGTCTCTGGTCGGGGTCACCCTTACGACACAGAGGATTATCATCAGTCTTTTTTCTTTTTCTTTCTTTTTTTTTTTTTTTTTTTCTTTTTTTCCGGAGCTGGGGACCGAACCCAGGGCCTTGCGCTTGCTAGGCAAATGTTCTACCACTGAGCTAAATCCCCAACCCCTATCAGTCTTTTTTAATGTCCATTCATCTTGCCCAATCCCTGGGGGAGCCTTCTTGACATGTGACACATGGATCCCCTTCTACCTTTACAGCAGTGGGGGTAGTCAGCAACACCAGGTAAGGTCCTTTCCACCGTGGCTCAAGGTTCCCTGCTCCGTGTCTTCTCACCAGGACCCTGTCTCCCACCTCAGACTGATTCGGTACCAGCAGGTCACCAGTGATGTAGGTCTCTTTTAACTGCTCCCAGATTTCTTTTTTTTTTTTTTTTTTGGTTCTTTTTTTCGGAGTTGGGGACCGAACCCAGGGCCTTGCGCTTCCTAGGCAAGCGCTCTACCACTGAGCTAAATCCCCAACCCCCAGATTTCTTTTCTCACGACCTCAAGTGCCTTTAATCGAGCTAGGAGGCGAGAAGGGGGAATATTGGAAGGAGTAACATCAGGACAAGTTTTACTTTCTATAGTCATATAGATGGGCGGCGGCGCCCCAAACATTAGCTCAAAGGGTGTTAAGCCTAAAGTCCTAGGAGTATTTCGAACCCGGAAAAGGGTGTATGGGAGTAAGGCTGTCCAATCGTTCCCACCGGTCTCCAAGGTCAATTTAGTTAAGGTCTCTTTTAGAGTTCTATTCATCCTTTCTACCTGTCCTGAACTCTGGGGTCGATAAGCACAATGTAATTTCCAATTTATCCCCAGTTGATGGCCAGTCCCTGACTTACCTGGGTGACGAAGGCAGATCCGTTGTCTGACCCAATTACCTTTGGTATCCTGAATCGAGGAAAAATTTCTTCAAGTATCTTGTGATATACGGTTGTTGGTCCGGGTGTGATCCCTGTCCTTCTTGAAAAACAATGGCCTTTACGGCCCTAATGGTAGGCAAATCAAAAGTTCCTATGGTCGGTCAACCTACTCCGAAAGTAGGCCATTCGGAAGCACAGAAAGTCTGCCAAGGGGGTTTGGGGATTTAGCTCAGTGGTAAAGCGCTTGCCTAGGGCCCTGGGTTCGGTCCCCAGCTCCGGGGGGGGGGGGGGGGGGGGGGGGGAGTCTGCCAAGGACCTTTTTTAGAAGACAAATCCCGTCCTCTTGCCCTAATGTCTGTCCAATGGTCCACCGTCAAAGACAAAGGGGTTGTCACAGTCTGCCCCATGGCAAAGAAAAAGAACACCAAACACAGAAACAGAATACAGACAACAGACACTAACACGTCCAAGCACACTCGTCCTCGCCTAGACTTAAATAGGCAGCTGAACGCGACCTCTGATGGAGTGGGATTCCTCGTTCACTCCCGCCTAGGTAAAAGGAGCACTCGTCTCCTTTGCTCCGAAAAACCAGTCTGGTCCTCCCGACTGCCCACAGTCCGGTCCTCCCGACTGTTCTCCACCCGTGGAACGTCTTCCAGGGCTGCAGCTTGCGGGCCCCGGGCGTCCCCCCTTCTGCGGCCAGAGGGTCCTCACAGACTGCTGAGGCGGCTGCACTGAGTGGGATTCCACGTTCACTCCCTTTGTTTCAAACCAAAACCAAAACACACATGCACACTGCGGTGCCGCACACTAACATTCAGGATTCACACCAACGTACCTCCAAGGGGTCTCCGGGTCCCCAGGGGTCGCGCAAAGATCACGGACGAGCCCCAAAATGAAAGACCCTCCCTCGAGTCTCAGGATAGCGCGCCCCAGGAAACAGGAGAGACCCACTTGACTCGAAAGCAAGAGGCAGTTTAATGATGGAGATCCGGGCCAACACCTGTCTCACGCAGGAGACAGAGGAGTCGACCCCGAAGCTCAGAAATCAGGGGTTTATACAGGAAAAGTTTAGGGAGTTTGGCGTGGCTACACGTAATTGGCTGATTCAAGCAGTGGCAGGCTAATTTTGGTGCGCGACTACATCAGCAAGTAGCACGTGTGATTTAACATTCCAGCGATGTGGTACGGCGGTTTATTTTGGTTAGCTGGCGGTCAAGTTAACCTCAGAGGGGTTGGGAGGAAGGGGAGAGTGGGCGATTCCAGATGATCCTCGGCCTTGTGGAGACTGTTTACCTTTATGGTCAGCTATCGTCACTGATGACTTGGCAGCCTTATTTCAGGCTTGTCCGGGCATGTTTAGGCCTACCTCTTTCTGTTTCTTTCCATTTTCTGCTTGACTATAAATTTTGTGCTTTTTAATTACAGGTACTTAAATTTTACTCCTTCAGCTCACTTACTGAGGTCTCAGTAAGCAAACAGAAGGCAGGAGGGGTGGCTCGGTAGTAATGAGCACCAGCTGTTCTTGAAGACAGGTTTGATTCCCAATGTCCATGTAGCAGACATGGCACAACCCCACTTATGGGTAGGTGTGTCACATGCCACCTGCATTATTCTGGCCTCCACTGGTAGCCAAGTACAGGCCCACATGCAAAAACCCACCCACACAAAGTTGAATTAAAAGAAAATTTAAAAGTTGGCATGGCCCTGTGTGCCTTTAACCCCTGAGCAAAAAAGCCTAAGGAGGCAGAGGGTTAGGATTCTGTGTCCTGGTGACCAAGGAGTTCTAGGACAGCAAGAGACAGAGACTGTGGGGAAAACAGCTGTCTAAGGCACGATTGGAAGGAAATGGGTTAAATGGTTTTGTGAAGGCTCCTTGTCCAACAGAACCTTAAACCAGGACCACCAGGCCATTAGGCGGCTGACTAGAGCCCAGCACCTGACTGGAGAATGGCTCACACAGCAAGCTTGCCTGTGTCACCTACCCAGTCCACAAAATAATGACTTTTGATCACTATTTACAGCTATCTTCACACAAAACAAGCCAAGATTCTTTGTACAAAATTTGAGTACTTACACACCTACTAGTGGTCTAATGATGTTTCCGTGAGACAGATTTGCTCCAGGTAACAGCTATCAATGGAGGACTATCACTAATCAGACATTTGCCTTCCTAACCAGGTAGCCCAATCATCTCATTTTAAATGCAACTCAACTATGAATAGCAAAGTCAAAATTTAGTCTTTAGCACCACACCAGAAGCTATGATCCCTTTGCCACACACCCACACACCAAGTCACAAACCAGGGACTCCTGGGGGCACTGATCCAGCCCTTAATTACAACCAAACCCTAATCAATCCTGTGTTGCTCAAAACCCACTTAAGCTGGGCCTCGGCACCACAGCCCATCTGCAGGGCACTTGAACACAATGCTCAGCTCAGCTGCGGTGAAACACGGTGTCCAGGAGGCAGGCTGCAGCTGCCAGTAATTCCCATTGAGGCTTTAAATGCTTGAGGTCCCAGGATCTGAGTGTGGCCACACTACTTCACAAACACACAACTGTAACACATGCATTTCTGAGAAAACTTTATTGGCCTTTGGATAAAGTTTATTTGCCAGGAAGGATGATGCCATCATACTGAAAGAGAAGAAATTTTGTTTTCAGAACGAGCGTCCACAGCAAGAACTGCAGCAAAAACTAGTTTGACAATTCTGACTCCAGACACCTACACTCAAGACCTTTCCACCACCAACCCTGGGAGCCGTTTAACGAAGTCACCCCAGTATCCAATCTTTCCACAAGCTACCCACCCAACAGCACTGTGTTCAGAGCTCCCACCCAACACCAGCCACCAGCACCACACACCACCAGTTCACTGGGGGAAATCAGCTTTACCTTCTGCTGGAACCAGCGCATGGCCTCCTCTTTGCTGATTCTGTGTTTGGCCCCAATGCAGCCTGTTCTGCGCTTCTTGTCTGCGATGCTGAAACCTGGCCTACCCAGCACCTGTGCCAGAATAACCAACAGTCATCTAGCCAGCCTAGGGCCGGGTCACCAGTGGACAGACAAGACTCACACATTAGAGACCGATCTTCAAGTCATCTAGAAACTTAACAGATTCTGAAGCAAGACCAGTACCTCTGTTGGACAGAAGTGTCGTTAGCTACCCGGACAACACACCAAGCTCTGAACACACATGCCCTGCAGGCTCCTTCCCCAACTGGTCTCCAACCTTGTAACGTCAGTCTCAAGAGGGAACTGATTCCCTTGACCTGTTCTGGCCTCTAGGCACCAGACACACATGTAATACTACTAACATGCAGGGAGTTCAAGGCCAGCCTGGGCTGTAAACCAAAGACCCTGCCTCACAACAAAAACCTTCAACATGTGTAATGTGAAGAAATGTAAAGCACCCAAAGGCACAAAGGCACACTCACCCCCTTGGTTCAGAAGCTGCCCAGAGCTCTGCCGCCCTAACCGACCTCCCCCTCAGGTCTCACTTTTACGTCTGGCTCTTTGCTCTCACAGAAGCACTGTGGTAACAGAGTCATTTCCACAAGAAAACCCCACTTGAGCACAGTCTGTTTCCATGTCTTCCCCACAGAACTCACGTGTGCCAGAGACTAGGGATGAGTGGAGACAGGGTAGCCAATGCCAGGGACAAAGGCAGCACAGGTTTCTCCCAGAGAGCTTTGCACAGCAGAGACCTGTCAACCCTGTGTGGTTGAACCTGTACACTTGCTAGAACAAGGCCCTTCTCTCAAGGGGGACACACAGGCAGACAAAACACAGACTTCAACCCAGCACTACATCCCAACAGTAAGACAGCATGTGCGGACAACAGACAGAGGAGCAGCAGGCCCTCTCCCCACAGGCAGCTTGGGATCAAGAAGTCCACATTCCACATACCACATAGAAATCCAGGCCATAGATGCCAATGCTTGGGTCATATTTGATGCCTAGGTCAATGTGTTCCTGAATCCCAAAGCCAAAGTTGCCGGTATCTGAGAAGTTATTCTTCCGTAATTCGTACTCTCGCACCTGAGGAGACATAAAGAGCAACCAGGTTATTCCTTGTGTTTAAAGAGCATAGTATGAGCTCAGACCAACACCCAGAAGGTCCAGAGCAAAACCAAAACTCTGTGCATCCCAGCCAGGAGAACAGGCTACCCTTCCCTTAAACCAAATCATCTCTCATCATCCATCAAATGTTCCCCACTTCCAGGCCAGCCCACCTCACCTTCAGGCCTTTCTCCAGAATCTCCTCTGCCTTGGCTCCACGGACAGTGCAGTGAACAGCGATTTTCTCATTTCTCCGGATGCCAAAGGACCTGACGGTGTATCTAGCTGCAAGAAGGGAACAGAGAGGTAGGTAACATTTTACTCCCACTGCCCGGCATCTAACGTGTTAATCAACCTCACCCACCAACACAGAACAGAGCTTTCCATCTCTAATGTCCCCAGCTGCACTTCAGCTAAGAACATTACAATCCCCAGAGTTCATGACATTAGGCAAGTCAGAAACACAGGTTAGCACCGTTAATACTCCTTGAGAATGTCAAATGTAGCCCAGGCTGGCTTGACCTGGGAGCAATCTTCCTGTTTCAGTCCGGGTACAGGAGTTACAATCATAGGCTACCAGGCCTAGCTTAACATTATGCTCTATCATACAGGAACCTGCATTCAAAATCCAGAATGGGGTGTGGAAGGGACAAACTGGGAGGTTGACATTGGTAAAAGCTAGTATTTTCAAAAGGCCGACTGTCCAGATGTCCTGAGGCTAACTAGCCCAGGCTCACCGCTGGTACTAAGAAAGGGTATCCAATCCCAACAACAGACCACCTATAACCACACTCCCAACAGACCCCATGTTTCAAGCACATTAACACCTCCCATGTGGCCACACAAGGGAATCAGAATTCATTTTAAGGAAGCTGATGTGGAGCCTAAAGTTAAGAAGCACTGATAGGGGGCTGGAGAGGTGGCTCAGTGGTTTAAAGAGGTCCTGAGTTCAAATCCCAGCAGCACCCACATGGTGGTTCACAACCATCTATAACAACATCTCACGCCCTCTTCTGTCAAGCAAACAGAGTACTCAGATACGAACATGAATATTAAGAATAAGATAGTCTCTCACCCCAGCAGTGTAATGTATTAACCCTGTTCTTACCTGTCAACCAGGCGGAATACTACACGTCTACTCTAGCTCCCTATTCGCACTCGTGTTCCGGTTAGATGGACTGAGGCCTTCCATCCACGCCTCTCTGGCTAGCCCATCACCACTCACCTTTGGAAAACACAGGGGTCTGGCCTGTGAGCTGCTCCAACACCTTGGCTGCTCGGGTCAGTCTGTCTCCACTCTCCCCCACGCAGATATTGAGGCAGAGCTTGCGGATACGAAGTTCCCGCATGGGGTTCTCCTTTTCACCCTGATCTTGCTGCAGAAAAGAGTAAACGCAGCCGTCAAAGTCGAGAAGCCAATGTCTTCTCCAGTCTGATCTCTACGGTCCCGAATCCTATGGACTAAGGACTAAAAAGGTCTCAGTGTTTGGGGCGGAGGAGCACTGAGTAAGCCTTAATGCTATGGCGGTCGATGTTTCTGGGTAATAGACACAAGAGCTTATAGAAAGCCAATCAGACAGGAGAGAATACAATGTAACCTTAAAATGACAAACTACAGGAAACACCGGCCTATGCGACCTGCCCTCCTCCTTCCCAAGCTGTCTGCAAGCGAGCACCAGTCCTGAGTAGGGACCCGCAGATGCTCCCCAGCACCAAACAAGCTTCAAGTCCCCTGGGCTGGGACCCGACAGAGAGCTCGGCACATTCCGCTCGCACTCCCGGAAGCCCCCAGACCCCGCGTCTGGGCCCTCGGGGCCGCTGACCTGAGCCCCATTCCTACGATGGGCGGCGACGTGACGGGCGAGCCCTGCGCCCGCACAGCCCTGCCGGTCTTAATGCCACCAGCATCGCGGGCTCCGTCCTCCTCCAGCCACCGGCGAAACAGCCCTCGTGGGCTCCGCCGGCCGCGGATGGAGATGGATGAAAGAGAGGCAAAAGCAACTCTTGCTCTACTCACCGCCATGGTGGAGAACAGGAAGAGAGAGTGGGACTTCCGGCCCCGTGGCCTTATGGGTCAGGAGGCGGGATTTTTCTCCTAGGCTGACAAACGAGGTGAGAGTGGGAAAGAGAGGCACGGTTGTCTTGGCGCTGCCTCCTCTAGTGGATCGTCCTCGGAACTACAGTCATCTCGGGCAAAAGACCAGGTCTTAGTTTGTCGGATGCTTTTGAAAACCAGGTAGACTGGTATGTTCTTGAGTCCATCACTTCAAGAACAGAGTCATAGCCGTACTTTAAGTGGACCTTGGTTTGCAAAGTTCCCAGCATGTACGCTGTATTTCAAAACTGGCTGGGGTTGGGGATTTAGCTCAGTGGTAGAGCGCTTGGCTAGCAAGCGCAAGGCATCTAGGTTCGATCCCCAGCTCCGAAGGGGGGAAAAAAAAAACTGGCTGTAACTCCAGTTCCAGGGAGACATCTGGCATCTACAGGCACCAGGTTATGCAGGCAGGCAGGCAAAACACCCATATAAAAAAAATAAGCAAAAATTTCAAAATAAGCTGAGGCTGGAGAGATGGTGCAGTAGTTAAGAGCACTGACAGCTCTTCCAGAGGTCCTGAGTTCAAATCCCAGCAACCTTATGGTGGCTCACAATCAACTAAACTGATGCCCTCTTCTAGTATGCAGGTGTACATGCAGATAGAACACTCGTTTACATAAGTAAAAGGATAAACTGTACAGATTCTAGGGCATTTGTTTTGTAACAATGTTAACATAGAAGTTATACTAATCAGCGTAGTGGCTTAAATCAGCTGTTACAGTCTGATGCCCTTGCCTTCCTCCCGAGGACGCCAGACACACACTTGCAAGAACACATGTGCGGGGGGAAAATTTTCATATAGATAAACTAATAAATGCTAAATAAAATTTGAAAATAGAGTCCTGAGCTGTGAATACAGGCAGGTGTGGTTTTAATTCAACTTACTAGTTACTAATTTAAATGATTTCAGTCTGTTTTCTTTCCCCTTGTGTAAAATAGGTACTTCAGGGGGTTGGGGATTTAGCTCAGTGGTAGAGCGCTTGCCTAGCATGCGCAAGGCCCTGAGTTCGGTCCCCAGCTCCGGGAAAAAAAAAAAATAGGTACTTCAGTGTCACGGGTTACTGTGAAAATTCAGTGAAGTAGTGAAGTGTGTAAGTTGTTACTTTTATGATTAATACAAGCCTAGAATACAACATCCAAGCAACGCTCACCTTCCAAAAAAGGTATTAAACAGGTTAGCTAAAAAGAGAGGACAGCAGAGATGCAGGGGAGAGAGAGAGAGAGAGAGAGAGAGAGAGAGAGAGAGAGAGAGAGAGAGAGAGAGAGGAAGAAGAAGGAGGAGGAGGAGAAGGAAGAAGAGGAAGAGGAGGAAGAGGATGGAGAGGAGGGAGAGGAGAGGAGTAGGGAAGGGAAAGAGAAGAGAAGAGAAGAGAAGAGAAGAGAAGAGAAGAGAAGAGAAGAGAAGAGAAGAGATCTTACCGTGGCTTACAGATGCATCCGAGACAAGAGCATCAGTTCAGACTGTAGGACACGCCCCCTTCCAGGGTTACATTGAATCCTTAGTAGCTGAACTCAAGGCTGAGGACCACCACAATCCACATCCCAGGCAGATGCTGGCCTTCCTTGATTCAGTCAGTTTCTCTAACAGGAATACATGAGCAAAGAAGAACACATATGCCTTTGGTAGAAAAATGGCCTATTCTCTCCCTTCTGTTACTCCCAACACCCCTCTCTAACCTACGCAGGGGAGACATGCGAGGCCGATGATCTGAGTTCAATCCTCAGAACCCATGTACAGGTAGAAGGAGAGAACTGACGTCACAAAACTGTCCTGCAACTTTCACACTCCTGCCATGGCACGTGAAACCTACACATGCAAGTAATGAGAATCTTGAAAAACCCAGTTATGTTATGCGATTATGTTTTTGTTTCAATCCCAGGCAGGGGATATGGGGTTGCTTCGGACTGTCCACAGCCACTATGATTTGTCTCATGCTCTAGAAGGGGTGTGATTTTTGCAAGCTGTAGCTAGTTTATGTTTGGAATTTTGGGGGCACTTAAGAGAGTATAAATGCGGGGTTGGGGATTTAGCTCAGTGGTAGAGCGCTTGCCTAGGAACCGCAAGGCCCTGGGTTCGGTCCCCAGCTCCGAAAAAAAGAACCAAAAAAAAAAAAAAAAAAAAAAAAGAGAGAGTATAAATGCAGGAGGACCAAGCGGGCTGGTGACAGCTGCTACTCCCTCCACTGTTTCTCCCTGCCACTGCTGGTCCAGGCTGTTGCATTTGAGGCTTTTGCTGGATTGCTGGATTGATGATAGCTGTTTGGAGATATGATGATACAGAAGGGACTAGGGTGGAGTAGGGGTGGAGAAGGGTGTTAGATAAATGAACCCAATAAAAAAGCCAAAAAGTCCAGTTATAAGTGACACCTAACCTAGAGCTAGGTAAAATGAGACACATGATTTCCAATGCCATAGAAGAAGTGGCAAGGGAAGAAGGAAGGAATATTCTGCCTCAGGGTACCACCAAAAAGTTAATTTGCTGCTGCTGGCTCTGGGTTCTTTCCCACTCTGCTCTCAGAGGGGAATTTCTATTTCTTCCTCCTCCTCCTCTTCTCCATTCTCCTCTTCTCCCTGCTCTTCTCTATTCTCCTCCTCTTCCTCTTCCTCTTCCTCTTCCTCCTTTTCTTCTTCCTTCTCTTCCTCCTCCTTTTTTTTTTAAAGATTTATTTATTATATATAAGTACACTGTATCTGTCTTCAGATACACCAGAAGAGGGCATCGGATCTCTTTACAGATGGTTGTGAGCCACCATGTGGTTGCTGGGAATTGAACTCAGGACCTCTGGAAGAGCAGTTGGGTGCTCTTAACCACTGAGCCATCTCTCCAGCTCCCTCTTCCTCCTCCTTTTTTTGTATTTCAAAAAAGATTGAGGGCTGGAGAGATGGCTCAGTGGTTAAGGGCACTGACTGCTCTTCCTGAGTTCAGTCCCCAGCAACCACATGGTGGCTCACAACCATCTGTAAAGAGATCCGATGCCCTCTTCTGGTGTGTCTGAAGACAGCTACAGTGTACTTATATATAATAAATGAATAAATCTTAAAAAAAAATAGTTTGGGATAAGGTTGAGGAGCCTCATTCCCTAAGATTGTACAAGGCTCTAAGGAAGCTTTCACGGATTTCTTGTAAAGCTTGGTTTCAGCTGTAAAAAAAGAGCTATATCAAACTCTGATGCCAGACAGATGCTGATAGAGACTCTAATGTTTAAGACTGTGAATACTAGGGGCTGGAGAGATGGCTCAGCGGTTAAGAGCACCCGACTGCTCTTCCAGAGGTCATGAGTTCAATTCCCAGCAACCACATGGTGGCTCACAACCATCTGTAAAGAGATCCAATGCCCTCTTCTGGTGTATCTGAAGACAGCTACAGTGTACTTATATATAATAAATAAATAAATCTTTAAAAAAAAAAAGACTGTGAATACTAAATGTAAGAGTTATTAGACCTATTAGTCTGTTAAAGGCATAAGCAGCACCAATGGATAAGTGAATAAGGGAGACATGATATTGGCTCTCACAAGCATCATGCCAATATCATAGGACAAGCTGTAGCTAGAGGTCTCAGGTATCAAAATCCTTGCTGCTTTAACCACAGGGTATTAGGCCACTCATAAAGATGCTGTGACCAAGTCAGATCTCTAAATGTCTGATGATTTTACTGTGAGAGATATGGTTCTTTCCACCAGAGAAGGGGGACAAGCCATTTCTGACAGCAATGAGTTCTCTTTGGAAAGAAAGCCAAGTCTTCCGGGGCTTTGCAGAGGTAAAGGGTACCATTGGACTGATGAATGCAGGTCCAGGAGAGACATACAAGGTAATCTCTTGGTGTTGGGAAACAAAATGAAGGGCCTGCCAGCTTGCGGCCCATAGCAGTAAATATGAACCTTTTCCCCCTGGTCAGCCAGGAGATAAGAAGCAGGCAGAAAAACCACGACAAAATATTGATAACAAAATAGCCACTGGCATTTATGATCCTTTGCCTTCAAGAGCAGTAGAGATATATAAGGGAAAAAAGGGTAGATTATTATATCTCCCTAAGAAAGAAAAAAGAAAGGTGGCTTATAATATCTTCTTTTATTTATTTATTTACTTACTTATTTATTTTTATTTTGTATAAGTACACTGTCGCTGTCCTCAGACACACCAGAAAAGGGCCTCAGATCCCTTTACATATGGTTGTGAGCCACCATGTGTTTGCTGGGAATTGAACTCAGGACCTCTAGGAAGAGCAGTCAGTGCTCTTAACCACTGAGCCATCTCTCCAGTCCCCATTATATCTTTAAACTAAGCAAGTAATAACAAGTCTCAAATATTTCACATTGGCTTAGATTAATGTTTATTGATAGAAATTTAGGGTTATATTTGTGACAATATAATGAATATATTTCTTAGATATTCTGGGCCTGTCAGCTGAACACTGGATGCCCCACTGAAAGAGAGGAACCTTGGGCAGCCAACAACAGTCTCTCTCATTTCTACAATTTTGGAAGCTACTTGCTCTACACTTCCTACATACTCAGGTAATATTTACCCTTCTTAGGTCTCTGATGAGGGAGAAGACTAGATAGTTGATAGTCTTACACTTTTCCTTATTAAAGATTAAAGACGTAGGGGCTGGGGATTTAGCTCAGTGGTAGAGCGCTTACCTAGGAAGCGCAAGGCCCTGGGTTCGGTCCCCAGCTCCGAAAAAAAGAACCAAAAAAAAAAAAAAAAAAAAAAGATTAAAGACGTAAAAGCTTAAGTTGTTTAGGACTTAAAAAATGTTGCAGGGTCTAAAAAGTTGGGTTTTTTTGTTTGTTTTGTTGTTGTTGTTGTTGTTTTAATTTTTTTTAAAGGTTTATTTATTTATTATATACATTGTAGCTATCTTCAGACATACCAGAAGAGGGCATCAGATCTTATTACAGATGGTTGTAAGCCACCATGTGGTTGCTGGGATTTGAACTCAGGACCTCTGGAAGAGCAGTTGGTGCTCTTAACCACTGAGCCATCTCTCCAGCCCTAAAAAGTTGTTTTTAAGTTGATAAATGTAAGTTATGATAAAGTGATTTAGGTACAGAACTTCGGACTAAGATAGAATAGATAGTGAGATATTTTCCCCAAGGTTGCCAAAGACAGATGGACTAAACATTATAAATATAATTCTTCCCTGCTAGTTCTCATAATTGTTCTTATTGTATATAGTTTATTGATTATAGAGAAAAAGTCATTTTTGAACTAAAAGAGAGAAATGTAGAAGAATTTTGGTTTCTTTAAAAACCCAGTCATGTTATGTGCCATGATATGTTGGAAGTATGTGATCTGCTTTTTTATTTTGATTTTATAGAGGATTACAGTTAACTGATTGCATGAAGATCTCAGAAGAGACTTTGAATGTTGGACCTTTTTTTTTTTTTTTAATTTTTTCCCCCCGGAGCTGGGGACCGAACCCAGGGCCTTGCGTTTTCTAGGCAAGTGCTCTACCACTGAGCTAAATCTCCAACCCCGAATGTTGGACTTTTTTAAACATTTATTTACTTTATGTATATAAGTACACTGTCGCTGTCTTCAGACACACCAGAAGAGGGCATCAGATCCCATTACAGATGGTTGTGAGCCCCCATGTGGTTGCTGGGAATTGAACTCAGAACCTCTGGAAGGGTAGCCAATAATTTTAACCTCTGAGCCATCTCTCCAGCCCAAACTTTGGATTTTATTTTTTTAAAGATTTATTTATTTATCATATACAAGTATGCTGTAGCTGTCTTCAGATACACCAGAAGAGGGCATCAGATCCCATTACAGATGGTTGTGAGCCACCATGTGGTTGCTGGGAATTGAACTCATGACCTCTGGAAGAGCAGTCGGTGCTCTTAACCGCTGAGCCATCTCTCCAGCCCCCCAAACTTTGGATTTTTAACTATTGTCCAGACTATGATAGGCTGTGGGGCCTTTTGAAGTTGGACTAAATACATTGTGGATTATGTTATGGCTATAAGTCTATGGGGACTATGGAGTGGAATGTGATGGTTTGAATAGGTTTGGTCCCCATAAAATCATGTATTTGAATGCTTGGCCCTTGGGCAATGGCACTATTAAGAGGCATGGCCTTGTTGGAGGATGTATGTTACTGTGGGGGGTGGGGGGTGGGCTTTGAGGTCTCCTAGTGCCTAAGCCCTGTCCAGTGTGGAATCAGAACCTCCTCCTGGCTGCCTTCCAAGGACAGTTCCCTTCCGCTGCCTGAGAATCAAGATGTAGAACTCTCAGCTCCTCCAGCACCATGGCTGCTTGCCACCATGATAATGAACTTCTTTTTTTTTTTTTTTCTTTCTTTTTTTTTTCTTTTTTTTTTTTTCTTTTTTTTCGGAGCTGGGGACCGAACCCAGGGCCTTGCGCTTGCTAGGCAAGTGCTCTACCGCTGAGCTAAATCCCCAACCCCCCTTTTTTTTTTTTTTTTTTTTTGATAATGAACTTCTTAAACATAAGCCAGCTCCGATTAAATGTTTGCCTGTATAAGAGCTGCCTTGGTCCTGCTTTCCCTTCAATGCTATGAAACCCAAACTAAGACACAAGCTCTTGTATCTACATATATCACATAAAATAAATTAATCAAAATCAATAAAAAATTCAAACTTAAAAGAATAGTTGGGGATATATAGTAGTAGCTCAGTTAGTAGAGCACCCGCCAATTTCATACAAATCCCTGGGTTCCACACTTTTCTACTTTACCTGTTGCTGTGATCAAACACTCTGACCAAAAGCTAACTGGGGGAGGAAAGGATTTATTTCATGTAATAGATTACAGAACATCCTCATGGGAAACTAAGGCAGGACCTCTATGCCTTATGAATGCTGTGTGCTGCTTCTGTGGATCATGCTTAACTAGCTTTATTATGTAGTCCAGGACCGCATGCCTAGGGAATGAAACTGCCCACAGTGGACTGGACCATCCCACATCAGTTAACAATGGTCACATCCCTCCCACACATGGGAGACATCCCTCCCACACATGCCCATAGGCCAATTGGATCTAGGCAGTTTCCTCAATTGTGGTTTCTCCCTTAAGGTGACTTGTAGGGTGTCTCACATGGACAATTAAGACAAACCCAGGCACATCCCCAGAAGTACATATGATGACCCAAGTCTGCAGTCCCCAGTGCTTGGGAAGTAGAGGCAGGAGGCACAGAAATTCAAGACCATTCTCGGGGCTAGAGAGATGGCTCAGCGGTTAAGAGCACCCGACTGCTCTTCCAGAGGTCCTGAGTTCAATTCCCAGCAACCACATGGTGGCTCACAACCATCTGTAAAGAGATCCGATGCCCTCTTCTGGTGTATCTGAAGACAGCTACAGTGTACTTATATATAATAAATGAATAAATAAATCTTTAAAAAAAAAAAGAAATTCAAGGCCATTCTCAGCGCAATACCATGAGACATTTCCAATAAGTAAATAAGAATGATTCAGACTTATAATAAAAAGATTATCACTTTCCGTTCCCTGAAGAGAACAGTTGAGGATCGGAAGGGGATTGCTTACCCTGAAGAGAACAGTTGAGGATCGGAAGGGGATTGCTTACCACCCAGTGACTGGCTAAGTACCAAGTTAGAAGAGGATAATGAGGGTTGGGGATTTAGCTCAGTGGTAGAGCGCTTGCCTAGCGAGCGCAAGGCCCTGGGTTCGGTCCCCAGCTCCGGGAAAAGAAAAAAAAAAAAAAAGACGATAATGAAATTAACTCCTCTGAGCCAAACCCCAGGCTTCCCACTCCATGTCGGTGGAATTGAGAAGGAACCCTTCAATGGGACAGTGAACTTGACAATTTACTTGTTTTTCTGCGACTTTACAGAACCACACCAGTCTGGGAGGTCAGCATCATTTCCATCTTTGAGATGGGTAAATGAGGTCTCTGATGTCACAGGAACTTCTCTGGAGTTGGGCCTGAACCCTGACATCTAGCACAGTGGCCAAAAGCTACCAGGCAGTGCTCTTTTAGCCTCTAGAACAGTGTTTCTCAACCTGTAGGTCTCAACCCTTTGGGTTTGAACAACTGTTTCACAGAGTTGCCTTAGGCAATTGGAAAACACAGATGTTACCTTATGATTCATAACAGTAGCAAAATTACAGTTACGAAGTAGCACCGAAAATGGATTTTTGGTTGTGGGTCACCACAACAGGGGGAAGTGTATTAAAGGGTTGTAACATTAGGAAGGTTAGAACCACTGTTCTAGGACTTAACAGATACCTAATAACTAACTGTTCAAGACACAGGAACAGGCCTCCCCCCCTTTATAAAAAGATTTATTTATTTATTTTATGTATGTAAATACAATGTTGCTCTCTTTAGACACGCCAGAAGAAGGAACCTGATTCCATAACAGATGGTTGTGAGCCACCATGTGGTTGCTGGGATTTGAACTCAGGACCTCTGGAAAAGCAGTCAATGCTCTTAACCACTGAGCCATCTCTCCAGTTCTTGGGGTGTGCTGTTGTTGTTGTTGATGCTGTTGTTGCTGTTGTTGTTGTTGTTGTTGTTGTTGTCGTCGTCGTCATCGTTTTGAGAGAGAGAGAGTGTTTCGTGTATCTCAGGCTGGCTTTGGAATCCTTAGTAACCAAGGATGGCCTTGAACTTCTTTTTTTTTTTTTTTTTTTTCCGGAGCTGGGGACCAAACCCAGGGCCTTGCGCTTCCTAGGCAAGCGCTCTACCACTGAGCTAAATCCCCAACCCCGGCCTTGAACTTCTGACCCTTCAGCCTCTACTTGGGTACTGGGATCACAGGCTTGCTCTACCACACGTGGTTTATTAGTGTGGTAGATCAACCCCAGGGCCTTGCACATCTCAGGTGAGCACTACACCAACTGAGATGCATTCCCTTTTCAAAAATCCACTTAATACCTGGGAGCAGTGTTAGACACCTTTCATCCCAGCATTCAGGAAGCAGAAATAGAGGATCTGTGTTCAAGGCCAGCCTCTTGTGGGTGGGAAGGGGGTCTCCAGGATTGAGGGTTGGCAGGGAAGCAATCTGGGTGAGGTAAAACTGAAACTTGGTTCAGTTCGACTTGGCATCCATCACTGGTTCAAACTCCGAGGGTTTGACACCAGGTCAGTGATTTTAGCCAAGCT
This sequence comes from Rattus norvegicus, assembly GCF_021556685.1. Classification (NCBI taxonomy): domain Eukaryota; kingdom Metazoa; phylum Chordata; class Mammalia; order Rodentia; family Muridae; genus Rattus; species Rattus norvegicus. Next base: position 154,299,901 of record NC_141538.1, read on the forward strand.
GAGGCACGGCACAATCCGGAGGAAAAAAGTTCTGATAACAATTAACTCACTCCCAACTAAATGATGAATTTAAGACAGGTTTTTATTAAAACCCCCTTCAAAGCACATCTGGCTTCTTTCACAAAGATGGGTATTGCCCAAGATTTAGGGTTCAGAGATCACGACTGAGGTAAGCATAATCCCCGTGGGTGTCAGGAGTGGCCTGGCCCTGAGACAACACAGAAGTCACTTATGCTGTTGGAAAGCACAAATGACATCACTCAAAAGGCTGGGTTTTATGGCACTGCTCAAAATTTAGGAGGAAAGGGTCTGGGATAGGTAAAGCATAAATTCTAAGAGATACAAGCACAGCCTGGCTCAACAGATAGCAAAGGATCACCAGGTTGTAAACTGTATTCGTTTCCAGGGAAGACTGTGTAATGGCTATTCCACCCAGTGACTGGCTAAGTACCAAGTCAGAAGATGGTAATAAAATGAACTCACTGATCCAAGCCCCAGGCTGCCCACTCCAGGTCGGTGTTATCAACCTGACTACATATGGAATGAACTAGAATTGGAGGGCTCACCGGTGATCCAGATCTTGAAGCTGGAAGACACAAATTTCTGACCTGGAACTTGGCATGGAGTTCTTGAGGCATAGTGGCCATGAAAAGCCTAGGCTCAGGCAAGGTAGTGCACAGCTTTAATCCCAGGAGACTGAGGCAAGGAGATCTCTGAGTTTAAGGTCAGCCTGGGAAAAAGCAAGCTCCAGATCCAGTCATGGTGGTACGCACCTTTACTCTGGGCCACACCTTCTGTTGGAGACCAATATACAGAGATTGGAAGAAGGAAGACTCTTCCCTGCTTGCTCTTCCTTGCCAGCACAGCCGTTGGAACCCACTTCTTCAGAAGACCAGCTCAAACAGCTAGCCTTGTGGGACAGAGAAACTACTAGACTCTTGGACTTCCCGTCCACAGCTGCCCATTGTCGGGTTAGTTGGGCTACAAACTGTAAGTCATCAAAATAAACTCCCTCAATATAGAGAGACATTCCATAAATTCTGTGACTCTAGAGAACCCTGACTAATCCAACAGGTAAATCTCCTAATCTCCTTCCCTTTTTTTTTTTTTTTTTTCGCTGAGAACTGAACCCAGGGCCTTGCACTTGCTAGGCAAGCGCTCTACCACTAAGCTAAATCCCCAACCCCTATCTCCTTCATTTGAAAGAAGATTGTGTGTTTACCTTTCCTGGCTTGTCTGGCGCTTATCTATGTACATGAGGACCTCTGCCCTCTACAAGCCTCTTCTAAGCTCCAGGATGGACAGACAGGTATATAGACTCTATCTCAAAAATTAGCAACAACAACAACAGCAACAACAACAAAAATAGATTGTGAACTGGGTTGGCAGCTTACATTTGTAATTCCTACTTCCTGGAAGTCGGGGCATTGTGCACTCAAGGCCAGCCTGGTCAGCATAGCAAGACTATTTCAAAGTATAAGAAGGGAGGGTTGGAGAGGTGGCTCAGTGGTTAAGAATGATTAAGAACATGGGTTCAGGGGTTGGGGATTTAGCTCAGTGGTAGAGCGCTTGCCTAGGAAGCGCAAGGCCCTGGGTTCGGTCCCCAGCTCCAAAAAAAAAACCAAAAAAAAAAAAAAAAAAGAACATGGGTTCAATTTCCAGCACTCATATGGTAGCCCACAACTGTTTCTGGGGGATCTAATGTTGTGGGCCTGTAAGTAGTACACAGACAACATGTAGAGGCAAAATACTCAAGCACATAAAAAAAATAGGAAAAACTAACACACACACACACACACACACACACACACACACACACACACATGCATATTATATATTTAGAAGTTGAGGATACAACTCAGCAGTCAAGAGCTTGCCTAGCATGTACAAGGTCTTAGGTTGAATCACCAAGACACACAAAACCAAACACTAGGTTATTCCTTTTTTTTTTTTAGATTTATTTATTTATTATATATAAGTACACTGTAGCTGTCTTCAGACACACCAGAAGAGGGCATCAGATCTCTTTACAGATGGTTGTGAGCCACCATGTGGTTGCTGGGAATTGAACTCAGGACCTCTGGGAGAGCAGTCAGGTGCTCTTAACTGCTGAGCCATCTCTCCAGCCCTAGGTTATTCCTTTTTAACTTTGTTTGACACTGTAGCTCAAGCTGGTCTTGAGCTTTAAGCCTCTGGAGTCAGACCTAAGCCACCAGGTCCACCTTATAAAATTAAAACAGAACTGACTTCTCCATCATGGCACATAATCTAAGCCAGTAGTTTTCAACCTTCCTAATATTGTGAGCCTTCAATACAGTTCCTCATGTTGTGGTGACCCCCCCCCCCCATAAAATTATTTTGTTGTTACTCACGTGATGGTTTGTATATGCTCGACCCAGGGAGCAGCACTATTAGAATATGTGGCCCTGTTGGAGGGGATGTGGTCCTGTTGGGATAGGTGTGTCACTGTGGGTGTGGGCTTTTAAGACCCTCATCCTAGCTGCCTGGAAGCCAGTCTTCTGCTAGCAGCCTTCAGATGAAGATGTAGAACTCTCAGCTTCTCTTGCACCATGCCTGCCTTGTTCCCACCTTGATAATAATGGACTGAACCTCTGAACCTGTGAGCCAGCCCCAATTAAATGTTGTCCTTTAAGAGTTGCATTGCGGGGGCTGGGGATTTAGCTCAGTGGTAGAGCGCTTACCTAGGAAGCGCAAGGCCCTGGGTTCGATCCCCAGCTCCGAAAAAAAAGAACCAAAAAAAAAAAAAAAAGAGTTGCATTGCGGGGGGGGGGGGGGGGGGGGTTGGGGTTGGGGATTTAGCTCAGTGGTAGAGCGCTTGCCTAGGAAGCGCAAGGCCCTGGGTTCGGTCCCCAGCTCTGAAAAAAAGAATAAGAAAAAAAAAAAAAAAAAGAGTTGCATTGGTTACGGTGTCTGTTCACAGCAGTAAGAGCCTAACTAAGATATTTTATTTTTTTTTAAGATTTATTTATTTTACTTATATGACTACACTGTAGCTGTCTTCAGACACACCAGAAGAGGTCATCAGATCCCATTACAGATGGCTGTGAGCCACCATGTGGTTGCTGGGATTTGAACTCAGGACCTCTAGAAGAGCGGGCAGTGTTCTTAACCGCTGAGCCATCATCTCTCCAGCCCACTAAGACCTTTTATAACTGCAGTTTTGTTACTAATGAATAATAATCCAGATATCTGATATGAGACCCCTGCTTGACCCTCGAGGGTTGAGAAGCACTGATCTAAGCTGATTTGGAATTTATTTCCATTCTCTCTATCTCTATCTCCTTTTCATCCTTCCCTCCCTTCCTCTATCACTCCCCTCCCCCTTTCCTGATTTCTTCAAAAGCTAGACAGAGGGAAAAAAAAAAAAAAAAAAAAAAAAACCTCCCGAAAGACTCACCTGCCTTCCCTGTTTCCGAGTCCTATTCTACTGCAGTTCTCTGCGTCTCTCCACACAACTCTCGTCCTGATTGACAAGTAAGGCGTTCGCTTCATTCTGACATGCCAGTAAGAACCGGTTAAGATCGCTGAGCAACGCTTGCGGTTCTGTTTACTGACACTTCTTTGAGATCAGTTTGGCACCAGCTCTCTTTCTCTCAGTGACACCAGGGGCACCACCCACACCTCAGCACCAAGGACAGTGCTCAGCACCGCGGTCAGAGTTGCAGGAGGAAACCTAACAAATTCATCATTGGCTGCTGTGCAAATCTTCCCCAGGGCCACTGGACAGCATGCATCAGAAAACTCAAAAATAATTGTTTCATTAGGAACTGTTTCTAGTTAAGTGATCTAGAATACACGTGACGATTTCTCAACCGAGAATCTTAGAGCAGTTTTTTAAAAAGATTTATTTATTTGTTTACTTATTTACTTATTATATATAAGTACACTGCAGCTGTCTTCAGACACACCAGAAGAGGGCATCAGATCCCATTACAGATGGTTATGAGCCACCATGTGGTTGCTGGGAATTGAACTCAGGACTTCTGGAAGAGCAGTCAGTGCTCTTAACCACTGAGCCATCTCTCCAGCCCTTAAAACAGTTTTTTTTCCTTTTCTTTTTTTTCGGAGCTGGGGACCGAACCCAGGGCCTTGCGCTTGCTAGGCAAGCGCTCTACCACTGAGCTAAATCCCCAACCCCAGAACAGTTTTTAATAAAGTTAAAAATGAGTCAGAGCTGGGCTCATGCTTTTAATCCCACCACTTGCCTTTAATCCCAGCACTCAGGGTGCAGAGGCAGGTGGATCTCTGGATTCAAGGCCAGCTGTTTCAGAACAGCTAGGGCAACACAGAGAAACCTTGTCTCAAAACAAAACAAAACAAAACAAAACAAAAAACAAACAAAAAAACAAAAAACAGGGGTTGGGGTTCGGTCCCCAGCTCCAAAAAAAAAAAGAAAGAAAGAAAGAAAAGAAAAGAAAAGAAAGCAGCAAACAAACAAACAAACAAAAAACAAAAACAAAAAAACCCCAAACCAATAACCACACCCGCAGAACCAAGGTTGGAATTCAAGTCGACTCTACAATTCTTGTCCATCTCCATCTCCCAGTAAACTCCTAGCTGAAGAAATGAAGGAGGGGTGGGAGGCCTGAAGTCCCAACCGTCATCTGTGTGGTCCCAGCAGCCAGTGCTGGGTCGTACAAGCAGCAGGACATGGGGGAGGAGTAGGCAGAAGATGAGCTAGAGTGGTCTGTCTGTCTAGAAAGGAGGGTTGCCGAAGGACTCAGGTCACAGCCCCCACCTTGAGTCGATGGGTGTTTTCTCTGGAAGTTCTGGAATAATCCACACAATCAGTTCCTAGGAACCGGGCTGTGTGCTTGGAAGCAAACCTGGTTCAGGGAAAGTTGGCCACTGGGAAAAGCCGGCCTGATTAGAGTTCGAGTTTGTCCCATCCTTCAGCAGGTCCCTTCGTCTAAGGAACCTTCATAGTTGGAGTACCTATTACTGCAACATAACACCATGACCAAAAGCAACTTGGGGACAAAAGGATTTATTTCAACTTACAAACTCCGGGTCACACCCCATCACTGAGGGCAGCTAGGGCAGGAATTTAAGGCAGGAACTGAAGAAGAAGCCATGGAGGGGTGCTGCTTCCATGGCTTGCTCAGTCTGCTTTCTTTTTCTAAAACCCAGGACCACCTGCCTGGGGATGGTCCCTCCCACACCAATCAAGAAAATGTTCACGGGTTGGGGATTTAGCTCAGTGGTAGAGCGCTTGCCTAGGAAGCGCAAGGCCCTGGGTTCGGTCCCCAGCTCCGAAAAAAAGAAAAAAAGAAAAAAAAGAAAAAAGGAAAATGTTCACAAGGCTGGCCCACCCACTGGACTGGTGGGGGAATTTTCTCAACTGAGGTTTCCTTTTCTAAAGTTGACTCTACATTGTGTCAAGTTGACATAAAACTAGCCAGCAAAGTCCTATTCCTACTTATCTGTCAGTACTGCTGTGGTCCAGGGAGGTCTAGGGAACTCCCTAATCACCCTTTCTAAAATCCTAAGGATGCTGCTAATGGGTCCTTTCCATGAAAAGGTAGAAACACTTGGGGGCGCTCTCATTACAAAAAAAATTGTTCTTGGGCCGGAGAGATGGCTCAGCGGTTAAGAGCACTGTGTGTTCTTCCAGAGGTCCTGAGTTCAAATCCCAGCAACCACATGGTGGCTCACAACCATCTGTGATGGGATCTGACGCCCTCTTCTGGCCTACAGGTGTACATGCAGGTGGAACGCTGTATACAAAATAAATAAATCTTAAAAAAAAATTGTTCTTACAACCATGGAAATTAATAAGCAGGGACGTTTTGAGAGTGGACTGTTATGACAATATCTTCTTTGTGGTTGTTGTTGTTGTGGTTGTTGTTGTTGAACAAGGTATCATGTGGCCCAGACTAGCTTACTTACTATGTAGCCCAGGATGCCCTTGAACTCCTAAGCACTGAGATGACAGCCACCATGGCACACACCAAGCTTATGTGGCACTAGAACCTTCTTCATCCTAGGCAAGCACTCTCCTGACTGAACCCTACACTCAGCCTCTCCTTCATAAGTTCTCTTGGCCTCTTCTCTGCCGCTCTGGTTCCACTCTCAGCCCTAGCAGCAAACCTCCCGGAGAAGCCAGCTCCCCACCCCCTGGGCCCCGTTTGGAGATGCTTCAGCAGCCTGCTAGGTGCAATCCTGAGGCTCCCCACGTCTGTTTGTCCCTCAGGAGCACTGTCCTGCAAGCTGAGGTCTGCCACCAGAAGGCTGTCCCGTCTCCCCAGCCTCGTCAGCTACTTCCGTCAGGAGAGCACATCTGGCTCCATCTTGGGCTGGAATCAGCAGCAGAAAGGTCGTACACGGGGCTGGGGATTTAGCTCAGTGGTAGAGCGCTTACCTAGGAAGCGCAAGGCCCTGGGTTCGGTCCCCAGCTCCGAAAAAAAGAAAAAAAAAAAAAAAAAAAAAAGAAAGAAAGGTCGTACATAACATTTCTCTCTTTCCCTCTTTCCTCCGTGTTCTTTCTCATGTGTGTGTGTGTGTGTGTGTGTGTGTGTGTGTGTGTGTGTGTGTGTGCGCGCGCGCGCGCGCGCGCTCATGTGTGGACAGATGTTTACGGAGGCCAGAAGCAGTGTTGGGTGTCTTCCTCAGTTGCTCCACCTTACTCTCTGAGACAGAGGCTCACCGACGCGTTAGACTAGCAGGCTCCAGGGATCCCTGTCTCTCTCTATGCAGCGCCCGAATCAGCCACAGCCACATGCCCAGCTTTCTGAATGGGCACTGGGGTTCTGAAGTCAGACGGTCACACCTGCCTTATAAGCAGCAGTTTGCTGCCGACTGAGCCATCACCTGAGTCCCCGTAAATCTGAGCACATCTGTTCGTTTGTTTTGTTTGCATGTGTGCATGAAGGAGTCGGAGGACAACTTGCAAAAGTTGGTTCTCTCTCTCTACTGTGCAGGTCCTGAGAATCGAACCGAGGTCCTCAGGCTTGGCAGCAAACTGCCTTTACCTGGTGAGCTATCACCAGCCCCTTCTGTAACGGTTCTGTTTCTAAAGATTTACTTATGTTTATTTTGTGTGTATGGGTATTTCACCTGCATGAATATCTGTGCATTATGTTCCTGCCGTGCTGGAGGAAGCCAGAAGAGGGCGGTAGAGCCCCTGGACTTCCAGATGTTTGTGAGCCGCCATGCTGGGAATTGAACCCTGGTCCTGTAGAAGAACAGCCAGTGTTCTCAACCACAGAGCCATCTCTCCAGCTCCACTTTAACTTTTTTTTTTTTAAGGTGCCAATTGTTTGGCTTTAGATTTGGATTTATTCTGTGTTCAACCTACTTTTTTATTTATTTTATGATTTATTTATTTTATGTATATGAGTGCACTGTCGCTGTCCTCAGATGCACCAGAAGAGGGCATAGGATCCCATTACAGATGGTTGTGAGCCACCATGTGGTTGCTGGGAATTGAACTCAGGATCTCTGGAAGAGCAGTCAGTGCTCTTAACCACTGAGCCATCTCTCCAGCCCCCCCCCCCCCCAACTTTAACTTTTTTTTTTTTTTGGTTCTTTTTTTTCGGAGCTGGGGACCGAACCCGGGGCCTTGCGCTTCCTAGGTAAGCGCTCTACCACTGAGCTAAATCCCCAGCCCCAACTTTAACTTTTTAAGACAGGGTTTCTCTGTGCAGTCCTGGCTGTCCTGGGACTTTCTCTATAGACCAGGCTGGCCTTGAATTCTGCTTTGGCTCTGTCTCCTGAGTGCTGGAATAAAAGGCATTGTGCCACCACCAACTAGCTCTCTTCAGTAATTCTTTTCTCTTTTTAAATTGTATTTTTATTTACATTTTAAATGTTATCCCATTTCCCTTCCAGAAATCTGCTATCCCACTATCCCACCCCCAACCCCTTTAGTAATTCTTTTTTTTTTTTTTTTTTGGTTCTTTTTTTCGGAGCCGGGGCCTTGTGCTTCCTAGGCAAGCGCTCTACCACTGAGCTAAATCCCCAAGCCCCCCCTTTAGTAATTCTTAATTGACTGTTTAAAGCCTGGGTTTTTGTTTGTTTGTTTGTTTGTTTGTTTTGGACTGTCAGAGTACATTTGAACTTCTATTACAAAATCCCATAAACGGGGGGCTATGACTAATAGAAGCTTAACCTTTACCTATTCTAGAGCATGAGAAACTGAAGATCAAGGTGCTGGTAGATCGTGTGACTGGTGAGAACCTGCTTCCTCTGTGTGCACAGGGTGGAAGGGACAAAGGGGCTCCTCTCCCTGGGGTCTCCTTCACAAGCACTAAGTCCAGGGCTCTCCTGACTTTGTCAGTTTTCAAAGGTTTCATCTCAGTTGGGCATGGTCCCGTTTCCCTTAATCCCTGCATTTAGGAAGCAAAGGCAGGAGGATTGCCATAAAAAACATTTTTTTAAAGATTTATTTATTTTATGTATATAATTACATTGTAGCTGTCTTCAGACACCCCAGAAGAGGGCATCCAATCCCACTATAGATGGTTGTGAGCCACCATGTGGTTGCTGGGAACTGAACTCAGGACCTCTGGAAGAGCAGTCAGTGCTCTTAACCACTCCCTGGATTGCCACAGATTTAAGGCCAGCTTGGGCTATGTAAAAGTTTTAGACTACAGTGTGAGACTTGTTCCAATAATAAAAATGGTATAATCCAGAGAAAATCTCAGATTCGAGCATAATTTCATGAATGGAGGGGACGTGTTTAGTATCAGGAGTCAGGGACTCACTCTTGGATGGTCAAGTTGGCACTGAATGTGGTTCTTTTGGGAACTGCAAGCTGTCATTGACTGTCACCCATGGCGCATCTGCCTACAGTCAGTTTACATTTGCTCTTATTTGATGACATGTCCTCACCTCAGGTTTCTCCAGGGTCTCCAGCTTAACAACCATGTGAAGCTAGGCTTAGTGGTGCTCACCTCACGACCTAACACTGAGGGGAGAGAGGCAGGAGGACCAGGAAGTCCAGGTCATCCTTGGCTACATGGTGAGTTGGAGGCCAGCCTGGGCTATGTGAAACTGTCTTTTTTTTTTTAAAAAAAGATGTATTTATTTTATGTATATGAGCACACTGTTGCTGTCTTCAGACACACCAGAAGAGGGCATCAGATCCCATTACAGATGGTTGTGAGCCACCATGTGGTTGCTGGGAATTGAACTCAGGACCTCTGGAAGAGCAGTCAGTGCTCTTAACCACTGAGCCATTTCTCCAGCCCTTTCCACTTCTTTTTATGTGGCATACGTGTATTTCTAGATACGTGAATGATGTGCATGTGTGCAGAGGTCAGAGGACAGGTTTTTTTTTTTGTTTTTTTGTTTTTTTTCAGACCTGGGGACTGAACCCAGGGCCTTGCGCTTGCTAGTAGAGGACAGTTTTTGGAAGTGGGTTTTCTCTTCCCACCATGGAGGTCCAGAGAACGGATATCATTACAGGCTGGGTGGAAAGGAAGCCTTGATGGGTTGAGCTGTGTGTCCAGACTCTGCAGTGGTTTTCCGATTAACTGTTTACTATACTTTTTCTCGTGAACTCCAGGTCATTCCTTGCTTTCCACCATGGTTCTTGACTTGTACGCTTACTCACTTTATCTCATTGTGTTTTATTTTCTGTTGCCAGAGACAGAATCCAGGGCCTTGCACATGACAGAGCAATTGAGTTACCATCCAGTCACACCCTAAACTATTGAAGCAAACTGTTTGCCTCTTGCTTCCCGTTTCATTTTCAGTTGGGAAAAAGGGGAGAGCTAAGCAAAGACACACACATACACACAGGCACACACATGCGAACACACACATATACCACACACGCACACACACATACACACACAATGCACACGTAGACACAGCAGACACAGCAGACACAGGCACAAACACACATATACACCACATACATGCATGCACAAACATGTGCACACACATATATACCATACACATGCGCACACATGGGTATACACACATGCACACAGACAATGCACACACATCTACACGCATACGTGTGCACACACACACACACACCAGATACTAAGGTGTTCTAGTGTCAGGCCTTGTACCTAGGGTCCTACCTATCACCTGTCTAACCTGCACACACCCAGACTTGGGAAGTAGGGATGCTTATTCCTCTTCAGAGATGGCAGGGTGGATGCACAGAGAGGTTGACACAGTTAGGCAAGGACACACAGCTCCCGAGTAGCCAGAGAAGCAATGTGGAAAGATGAGATAAGGCTAGGCTTGTTGCATCAGTTTAGACAAAGGGGGAGTTTTGGGTCATGAAGCTGTGATTTGACTACTCTGCCCATGAGAGAACTGTATGAAGCCCGAAAGGGTAGACTGAAGAGAAATTCCCGACAATAAAGAGAACTTGGTGGCAGAATGTTTGCCTGGCATGCACAAAGCCTGCATTTGATCTGTGGAACTGAAAACACATCAGATCGTTTACAACCTCCAGTAATTTTCTTCAACTCCAAAGAATCCAATCCACCCATCTGTCTATCTACACGTGTATTTTCATGTATATACACATATACGCACACGCACACGCACAAGCACGCACACACGGTTTGAGAAGGATCACCAGTCTGGGCAGCATAACAAGCCCCAAGCCAGCAAACAAACTTCCTGGGATGTGATCCAGCCGAAGAGGGGTTGGCTGGCGTTCCCAGGAAACCTGGGTCTTTCTCTACTTTGCTGGGCTATCTTTGCGAAGTCTTTCTCGGTCTCCGCGTTGGGAAGATGACTACTAGACAGCTGGTCCTGACTACCCACCTCTGGATGCTGCTGGAAGGGAGGAGAGTGATGGGCGGACTAGAAGCCAGCGCTTCCCTCCTCCTGCCAACTCCACGTTTCCGTCAGCAGGTGGCGCTAGCGAAGCGCCAGCGCGTGGGTCGCATGAAGGACTTGGGACGTTGGCTGTAGAAAAGAAGCCAGAGAGCCCAAGGTCTGGAGCAGACAGCTGTGGACTGTATCTCATTCTCGCCCTCTATCCTTTAATGCTCATGAGTCTGGGTAGCCTGCTTGACCCCGCGGAGTCTCAGTTTCCCCGTGTGGGAAGTGAGGCCGGCTCTGAGAGGGATATTTGCCCCAGAATGCAGAGGCTGATTCAGACAGCTTCCTTCCTCTGTCAACTCAGCTCAAACTCACCACAGCCTAACAGTGAAGCCAGTCCCCTCCAGCCAGGTGCCTGGTTTCTCCCTCACCCTCCATCTGGAATATTCTCCCTTCCTGGATTCATAGCCTCTAAAACATGGAGACTCTATGTCTCTTTATCCCCCGTTGCTTTTTTTTTTTTTTTTTTTTTTGGTTCTTTTTTCCGGAGCTGGGGACCGAACCCAGGACCTTGCGCTTCCTAGGCAAGCGCTCTACCACTGAGCTAAGTCCCCAACCCCCCGTTGCTTTTTTTTTTTAAAGATGTATTAAACTGTGGGGGGGGGGGCGGGGAGAGCACATGCGTGTATGTTCACATGAGTGTGAACCTCCCCAAGCCGGAGGGTGTGGGGTCCCCTTGAGCTGGGGTTCAGGTGGCTGTGAGACATTGAATATGAGTTCTGGGAGCCATACTGAGGTCCTCTCCATGAGGAGTAAACACTCTTACCTCTGAGCCTCCCCAGTGGTATTTTTAAAACCATAACAAGGTAGAATTTATAGAACACACTTGTTTATTCTAAACAGGCAATTACATGATTTTCAGTAAAGTTTACCAAGCTGGGCCCAAGATTTGGTTGACAGAAATCCTTTTATTTCAGGCTGGGTGTGGTGGCACACACCAGTAATCACAGCACTGGGAAGGTGGAGTGGAGGTAGAGGAGTAGGTCAAGGTTCAAGGTGTCAGCCTGGGCTACACAGGCAGTCTGAGGCTAGCCACAGACATTTACTCCGCTGCTCCTGGAGCTCAGTGCTTGTCCACCCTCATGGGCTTGCCACCTCCATCACCAACCAGAATCTCCGGCCTCTCCAGCCTCTCCCCAGCGTGGTCCCATCTTTTCCTCCGTGCGTTTTTCAGGATCTAACCAAAATTTTGCTGAGTGAATCTAGCTGGGGACCACTAGAGCCCTGCTGCCCCGGCCTCATCCTCCTGCTGTGTTGTCCTGCCAAATACACACACACCATGGTCTCCTCCCCAACACCCAACTCCGTCCGCTCTGGTTTTTCTCTTCCCCTTGGTCTTCTCTCAAAATAACACCTGTGACCTCACGCCCCTCCTGCCAAGAATGTGCTCCTCGCTTTGCTGCAGTGAGATCCAGGTCCTCCCCACAGCTGAGACCAGTGGCTCTTAGGATTCAGACCCAGACCATCCCCTTCTTAACTTGGCCAGCTTCTCGAATGCAAGCGAGAGAGGGGCGTGACACTATGGTTGATTGGCAGGTAAGGGGTCACCCTGACTGGGACCCATAGCCCAACAGTCGCTACTCCCCCCACACCCCCATGCCTCAGTTTTTCCTGGCCTGTAAAGTGACCGTGACAACAGCTCGGAGCGCAGGGCAAAAGGTCTGAGCATTAAGTGTGAAGATGAAGACACAAGCTTGGGGCAACGCGGGGCTCAAGCGTAGTAGCGTCCAGCGTTATGCCCACCTGGTGGGCAGACTGTAGTTCCATTTCTGTCCACCAGGGGCGCTCTGGTCCACTTCACAACATCCAGGGAAGCGGCCCCACAAAGACTGATAGCTAAATCGGCTTTCATCTCATCTTCCTAGCAGTATTGAATATGTGATGTGTGTCACCACACTCTGCCTTCTCTTCTCAACCCTTTGCCTGCTTCCCAGTCAAATGGCGCGCGGTGGCGGGGGACTGATGGGTTTCAGCCTCCTGCCTCGTTCAAATGCTGCTTGAAAGTAGAGGCTGCCAGTGTCCTGTTCTTGTGTGCCCTGTGCCCCCACACGACACATGCTAGTGGCCCAGTGGAGCGAAGCATGGCTATTTCCTTATGTGTCCCCCATCCTTCTCTCTCTTGCTAGGTTCCCAAGTTCAAGGCCAAGATCCAGTTCTGTGTTTGAAGACTGCCGACCTCTGCCCCACTTCAGCCTGGAGCTTCATAGGGGGCAGAAATCTGCATAGATGAATACTTACATCGTTCTTTCCTCATCCTCTCAAGATTCCTCTTTCATACCTTCCTGTGGACACGCCGATGTGTTGTGACAAAATACTAACATATACTACCACCAGTGTGTGATCTATCTTACGGTCCCAGCATGCAGGAGTTGGAGGGAGAAGGATCAAAAGAGTTCAGGATCGGTGGGTTGGGGATTTAGCTCAGTGGTAGAGCGCTTGCCTGGCAAGCGCAAGGCCCTGGGTTCAGTCCCCAGCTCCGAAAAAAAGAAAAAAGGAAAAAGAAAAAAAAAAAGAGTTCAGGATCGGGGCTGGAGAAATGGCTCAGCAGTTAAGAGCACCCAACTGCTCTCCCAGAGGTCCTGAGTTCAATTCCCAGCAACCACATGGTGGCTCACAACCATCTGTAAAGGGATCTGATGCCCTCTTCTGGTGTGTCTGAAGATAACTACAGTCACATATCTAAAATAAATAAATCTAAAAAAAAAAAAAAGAGTTCAGGATCATTCATGACTACTTAGAGTTTGATATCAGCTTGGTCTGCTCGAGCATAACCTTAATAGAGGCTGAAGAGATGGCTCGGTGCTTAAGAGCACTGGAGAGCACTGGCTACACTTCCAGTGGGTCTGGACTGCATTCCCAGCACCCACATAGCAGCTCAGAACTGTCCCAGGAACTCAGATGCCCTCTTCTGACCTCCACAGGCACCAGGCATATGTAGTGCACAGACATACATGCTGGCAAAACATGCCTACAAACACATAAAAAATTAAACAGATCTTAAATTAAAAAGCGGGGCAGTGGGGTTGGGGATTTAGCTCAGTGGTAGAGTGCTTGCCTAGGAAGCACAAGGCCCTGGGTTCGGTCCCCAGCTCCGGGGGAAAAAAAAAAAAAAAAAGAACCAAAAAGCGGGGCAGTGATGGTGCAGGCCTTTAATCCCAGCACTCTGGAGGCAGAAGCAGGTGGATCTCTGAGTTTGAAGCCAGCCTGGTCTACAGAGCAAGTTCCAGGACAACCAGGACTACACAGAGACACCCTCTCTAAGAAAACAAAACTAAACAAAATCCTTTTCAAGGACAACCTAGTGAGTGCCAGCAATCAGCTTCTTGGTTGTTCATTCATCCAGCACTCGGTCTGACCAGGAAGTATTCTGCTATGCCCAGGAAGTGCTCGGGATAAGAGAAAACAAAATTTTAAAAAAGCTCTGTCCTTAAGAAGCTGACATTCCACTGGGGTCTCCAGTTGAATGGGGGTTGGATAAACAAATGGGTGAGAAAAAGCACAAGATGTTACTCGGTGGCAATGGGAATGTGGGGACCACACAGCAGGGGAGGGGCCAGAGGGGCAGAGGTGAAGGGTGAGAGGTTATTTCATATCCTGTGGCCAGGGAAACACTGCTAACAATAAGCAGGAGGGAGTCCTGGAGGCCTGAGAATATAGCTTGGATTTAGTGTACATGTGAGACCTCGGGTTCAAATCCCAGCACTGGAAAGAGAAAGAGGGAGGGAGAGGAGAGAGGAAAAGAGAGAGCGGAGGGAGGAAGGTCAGGTAGGAGAGAGAGGGAGAGAGAGGATTCCCAAGTGTGGGTGGGTTAATGGGCAAGAGTGGTTTAGGGCTGCTCAAACACCACCGAGGCCGTGAGCTTCAGTTGCACTTGAGTGTTCACAGAACCAGAGTGAGATGGGTGAGCCTGAGGCAGGGAAGGCGAAGCATCAGGAGGTTAAGATGCTCAGGCTCACAGCTCACCCAGGACCTCATAGACCGTGGAAAGAGGCGAGAGATTTGTTTCCATGGAGAATGAAGCATTTGAACAGAGGAACAAAGTGATTCAGCTGGTGGTTTTTTAAAAAAGGTTTATATATGTATTTAATGTATGTGAGTACACTGTAGCTGTCTTCAGACACACCAGAAGAGGGCATCAGACCCCATTACAGATGGTTGTGAGCCACCATGTGGTTGCTGGGATTTGAACTCAGGACCTCTGAATGAGCAGTCGGTGCTCTTAACCACTGAGCCATCTCTCCAGCCCCCTTATTCTATTTTTTAAAAGTTTCTTTTTTGTTTTGTTTTTTGTTTTTTGTTTTTCACACTGGTTGCTACATGGAGAAGAAATATGGAGAGGGAGTGGTCAAAACGGCAGACCACAGTGGTACCTCTGCTTGGCCAGTGGATAAGATGGTGGTTAGGTGGGAAGCAGAGCCTGTGATACCGGGATGGATCAGATGGGAAGTTTGGGGGAGGAGTCCTGAACACCTGAGATGTACCTTTATTTTCCCTGCTACTTCAGGGGAAAAATATCTCAGCTCACATTTCAAGGGCACAGCCCTTCATGGCAGGGAGTCACCAGGAGCTTGAAGCAGCTGATTACCTCCAATCCCCCAGCAGAAGGATGAGGATTATCCTCAGCTCATTGTCTCCTTTGCATTCACAGCTCAAGGGATGGTGCTGCCCACAGTGGGCAGGTCTTCCTACCTGTTGTGTAACCCAAGCTCTTTAAACTGGAAGATAACCCAAAATAGCTTCAGGAAGTTCCTGAAATTGACCAGATGCACTAGGCCCTTCTCTGCCAGAGAAAACTATAAAAGTTGACAGTCCTGATCCCATGGAAGGAAGCTGAGCTGCAAAACCTCTCACCTTGGGTTTGTGTTGAATGTGGGAGTGGAGGTGCCTGAAGCGTTGTCTGAGCTGAGACACAGACTCCTGGTCATCTGCATGTAGGACCTACCCAGAGCCTCAGGAGTAGAAAAACCTTGGAACTTAAGCACTGCATGGTCTCAGCCCATGCTGCTGGGAGTGTGGGGACTTAGATGGGCTGGGGAATTATGATGGGTCACCCCTAACTTCCACAGTTCTCATCCCTGCTTCTGCTTGAGCGTCTGACTCCACGATGGTGTGTGCTGTGTGAGGTGTCTTTCTATATGTTCATTCAAATATATGACACTTAGGCAGCCGGGTCTATTACATCTTGCACTGCAGAGGATGTCACTGCCATCTCTTGACTCCAGGTCAGGGGTGAATGAATGAATGAATGAATGAATGAATGAATTGATTAATTTTCTGTACCTGGATGCTGTGCCTCTCATCACATGGCAGAATGGAGAGGCAAGAGGACTGGGAGAGAGTAGAGTAATCCAGGCCCAGAGAAGGAAAACCTAGAGAATTCTTGAATCAGACTGGGCTGACTCTCAAGGCACCAAACATTTCACAGGCCTGAGAGATGTCGGTTGGGGTCTCCTCCAGTGAGCCTGCACCACCATCAGCATCATCTTAGGACCTCGTTCTGTGCCTGGCAACCTGCCTGGATCAGTCATTCCCACATGCCAAGCTGTGCCCTGCTGTATCCTCTGGGCAGCTCTAAGGCACTTTCCTTTTTTGTTCTTATTTAGTTTGGTGTTTTGAGACAGGGTCTCTGGGCTGACCTTGAATGCATGGCAATCCTCCTGCCTCGGCCTTTGGCCTTTGAAGTGCCAGGATTACAGTCAAGAGCCACCAAGCTCTTGTTTTTGTTTTTGTTAAGATGTCCTTGTTGAAGAGATGTAGCTCAATCTGGCCTCAAACTTGTGATCCCCCTGCCTCAGCCTTCAGAAGGACAGGTGTATACCTCCACAGCTTCTGTTACTTCCCGATTTCAGGTAGGAAGACATCGCCGGAGCAGGTGAGAAGGAACTGGGGACCTGCTTCTTCCTCCCCTCCTTTCTCCTCCGCCGTTACCCTCTTGACTGGAAGGCTCTCATTGCCTCGATAACCCCTCGGCTACAAAGCAGAAGGGGGCTCCCCTTACAACCCAAAAGCAGTAAACTTAATACCAATAAAGGGAAGTTTGGCTTTGCAGAGAGTGGGCACTGGCTAAAAATACTGGTGGCTTCTCGAAGCACTGAGACGAATTCGTAGATAGTTGACCTTCACACATAGCTGGACAGAAATAAGATCATGACACTCTGGTGCCTCAAATCACCCACTGCACCCCGAGTAGCATCCACACCTTCACCCTGACTCCTTCCAGGTCTCCCCCATCGCCCAATGGCCTTGGCCATGATGATCTCTGACATTCCTTGGAATCCCAAGTCATTCCTGCCTCAGGGCTTTTGCACAGGGCTTCCTCGCTCACACCCTCCGTGGTCCCTCAGCTGAAATGTTCCACCACCCGGGAGCCTTTCCCAGTGTGACTCACTGCCTGGCCTTCCTCTCATGGCCTCATCACAAGCCACAGGCTTTTATCTATCTGTTTTGGGTCTGTGTCCTTCTGTGGGACAGAAAGCTCTGAACCCAGGGGCCTGTCTGTCCTCTGCTGCCAGCGTAATTCTCAATGTACGTTACTTACCCAGCACCCGCTGTGTGGGGATGAATCCTGGGAAGTCTCCTTACGTCACTCCCTCAGTCCTCAGACAGCAGGCTGTGAGGGGTTTCTGCTACGCTGGCTCTATAGATAAGGAAGGCTTAGATGAGATAGGATTGACGCACGGACACAGCCAGTGAGGGTGTGGAAGAGACCAAGATCTAGGGACAAGGGCTGTGTCTCCTTTCCTGGTAGTAACTCTGTAAGATGGACTGAGAAGGTGTTCGCCAGACAGAGGGATGGGTGACTTCATGACACAGGCAGGCCGGATTTGGAGCTAGCTGTTTCACAAGGGCCTCTGAACCTAACTCCAACAAACCCAAAACACCTGAGTGTTGGGCACACCTGAAATCCCAACACTCAGGAGGGGAGGCAGGAAGATTAGGCCTTCCATTCCAACCTGGGCTACATGGTGAAACCTGTCTCAAAAAGCAAAGGCCAGAGGCTCAGTGGCTAAAACCGTGTGCTGCACTTGCAGAGGACCCAAGTTAGGGTACCATGGGTGCATGCGAGGTGACTCACAACTGTCTGGATCTGACACCTTCTTCTGGCCCTAGGCACCTGTGCACGCATGTGCCTACCCACTCCCACAGGCAAGCATACATAGCTAAAAATAAAACAAATCTTCTTGTAAAACAAAAGTGAAACAAAGTAACAACAAAACTCAAGATGAAACAAAACAACAAAAAAGTCTCGAATCCAAAAGAATCCAAATATTCTCTCTCTCTCTCTCTCTCTCTCTCTCTCTCTCTCTCTCTTTCTCTTTCTCTGAAAAGTAAGCAGAAAATACCAACTGGAGAGGGTGAGGACCGGGAAGATGTGTTGGATGTGGTAGTTTATGGCTGTGTGTCAAGCACTGGAGAAGTTAGGAGGGGGTTACTGTGAATCAGAGGATAGCTTGGGCTACAGAGGGGGACCCTGCCTTAAAAGACAGTTAGGAGGGGTTGGGGATTTAGCTCAGTGGTAGAGCGCTTGCCTAGCAAGCTCAAGGCCCCGGGTTCGGTCCCCAGCTCCAAGGAAAAAAAGACAGATAGGAGGAAAGACAGACCAGTCGGCTGGCCTGGCCAGGTATGGCAGGTCCTGCCTGTAATCTGGGCCCAAGACATAAATTCAAGGCCGAGAGAGGGGGGGGGGGGGTCAGGGCTAACCTGGGAACAACTAGTAAGCCCATGTGTATACACACACACACACACACACACACACACACACACAATGGTCCACATCTGCCACATCTGCAGGTTTGCTTCTTTTCTTTTTTATTCTGTTTTGTTTTCAAGGCAGGGTGTCTCTGTGAATGTCTGGTTATCCTGGAACTCACTCTATAGACCAGGCTGGCATCAAACTCAAGGATCTACCTGTCTCTGCTGGGATTGAAGATGTGCATCACATCCACCGGCTGCGGATTAACTGGGGGTCCAGACAGAAATGCCCGTCCATTCATTTATTTATGAAACATCTACCACAAGCCAAGCATCCTCTCAAATACCAGAGAAGATACAAACCAAAGGAGACCCTGACCCAGGTGGAAGCAGACCCAACAGCAGCCCAGCTGAGAGCACCAGAAAGACTTGGGTTCAAGTCCCATCTCTGCTACTTACCAGCTATGTGACTTTGAGCTATTCATTCTAACCCCATTTCTGCTGTCTCTTTTGTATCCCATGTTTCAGGGGATGCTCTGAGGTAGCTGGCTCCATGTCACTCAGCTTGGCCTTGAGGTGGATTGAAGGGAACTGCCATGGCAGCATTGAACGGCAGGAGTTTAGATGCCATGCTGATAGCCCTGAGGTTTGCACCCAGTCAAGGGAAAAAAACAGTCTCAGAAAGATCCTGGGACAAGAGTGAGGGGTGACAGGAGCCACCGGGCCACCTGAGAAGTCTGTTAGGGTAACCGGGGTGAGGGACTGGAGATTTGGGTTTAAGAGTTAAAGGTCGGGCTGGAGAGATGGCTCAGCGGTTAAGTAAGAGTACCGTCTACTCTTCCAAAGGTCCTGAGTTCAATTCCCAGAAACCACATGGTGGCTCACAACCATCCGTAATGAGATCTGATGCCCTCTTCTAGTGTGTCTGGAGACAGCTACAGTGTACTTATATATAATAACTAAATAACTAAATAAATCTTTAAAAAAAAAGTTAAAGGTCATCCTTATCTACATAGTGAGTTTATGAGGGCAGCCTGGGCTACATGAGCCAAAACTCAACTAAATTAATAATGACCCAAGGGGATGTCTACATATCAAGTTCTAGGCCAGCAAGGACTACATAGCAAGACCCTATCTCAAAGCAAACAAACAAGTGGAATTCTGGGATTAATAATTAATCCAATCAAGAGATAAGCCCTCTGCCTGGTGGCAACAGGTGGGGAAGAAAGAAGCAGACAGACTGGAGAGCTACTCTGGAGAAAACAATGGATGAGCTGGGAGACCTTTTTGGCAGCTCAGGGACAGCACTCTCTGGCATATCCACCAGATGACCTTGTCATGTGTCCATGACCTGTCAATTGAATCAGGACCCAGGGGTACCCTGTTCTGAATGAGCTCAGGGCAGAACTCGCTTGGGAAGAGTCTCACCTAAGAGGGTTGTGTGCATGTACAGTAGGCCAAGGTGCCCCGGACCCCAGTGAGTGAGAGAAGCTGAATCGTCATTGGGGACCAGCCAAGGAGGATGCTGGGATCGGAGCTGCTCTTGAGCTGTGGAAGCTGAGAGTTTGGAGAAAGATGTGGCCTGTCCCACCTGTCATAGGTAGAAGAGGCTCCTGGATGGGCCACTAGTGCCCAGGCAGGACCATTTTCCTGATGTAGTGGGGAGTGAAGGGCCTTTCTCAAACATGCACCGAGTGGTCCCTGCATCCCTCCCCATAGTGGTACACTCTCAGTGCCTGGTCCCAGCTCATCTCTGTGTAAACTACATTTCTCATTGCTGTAAAAACTTCCCTGACAAAAGTAACTCCCAATATTGGAGGGTATTGTCCATCAGGATGACGAAGTCCCGTCAGCAGGTGTGTAACGTGGCTGGTCACATCGCCTGTGCAGTCAGGAAGCAGAAAGATGAGCCCTGCTCACTCAGCTCGACGATTTTTTTTTTTTTAATTCAGACTAGAACCGCAGCTCCTGGAATGGCACTGCCCACATCCAGGGCAGATCTCCCACCTCCTTTAACTGCAGCACAGACAAGCCCGAAGGCTTGTTCCCTAGGTGATCCTAGATGCTGCAAACCTAGCAATCGGTGTAAAACCACCACAGCTCCTCCGAAGTGACCACTACCAAGCCTTCTGGGTGCTGGGTGGTTTGCTCTGGGAGTCAAGAACTTGCCCAAGACTGGAAATGGGGGTCCGTTCCACCCCTAACTTCTAGGTAGCAGCCAGGAGGAACACACCCATAACACCTGAGCTTGGTGGCTCTCTAACGTCTCTCACAAAAGTCAACCCCGTTTCATTGGGGTTTAGACTCTGGGGGCCTAAACTGCCGGAATTCCTAACCCAGCAGGTGTAGACCGCGCCTGAGAATGTGTATTGTTAACTCGCATCCAGGTGAGGACCAAGCAGGTGAGCAAGGCCACCCTCGGAGCCTACCCTAATCCCACCCTGTGCTGGGCAGGCAGTGGGGTCAGGCTTCAAGGGGCATGGACCCCGGGGCTACCGGTTTTGGGCGATCAGTTAGAGCCGAGCCAGGGCTGCAGCTGGGAGCGGACCGGGCTGGGGGAGGCACGGGGCGGTAATAAGAAACAACAGGATGTTCTGCTTTTATTAGCCCTGGGGCTGCGCAGCTGCAGGTGAGTAATCAGATTTCTGCGGCGTCCTGTTTTCTCCGCTGCCTGGCGGTTCCTCGACACCCACTCACCTGCCACCAGCCACTGGAGGGAGGGCAGGCAGAAGGGAGGATGGGCGTGGGGACCGCCTGGGTCCTTCGCCCACGCCCACGCCAGCACACCCGCGGAGAACGGTGCACCTGCTGAGCTCGCTGCGGGACGCTCCGCTTTCACTGCGGCTGTAGGGAGGGGCCGCCCACTCTCAGGCAGCTCCCCCCTGGTCCCGAGCCCGAGCCGAGGATCGCAAGGTACCACCCTCAACCTGGGCTCTTGGCTTCTGAGCCGCAACTGCATCCTCTAGAACAGGACGTCTCCTTCCCGTGTCAGGTTAAGGATGATGCTTCAGTAGCCCAAGCGTCAAGAGGAAGAGGCAAGATAGAAACTCTCCCGCGCCTCAGTTTCTTCAAATGAGATTAAGCAACCCTTCTTCAGAACAGACGACCCCACTGGGCTTGCCGCTGCACAATCGTAATCCCATAATTAGTTAGGTTGCTGAAGCAGTAGAGGAAGATGGTGATTTTGAGGCTAGCCTGGGCTACATATTGAAACCACCCCCCACCCGCAACCCCCAACACACACACTTTTATTTGCTTTTTCGGGACAGGGCTCTCTCTGTGTTGCCCTGGCTTTCAGGAAACTTTCTCTGTAGATCAGGCTGCCCTTTAACTACAGAGATCTGCAGGCCTCCACCTCCTGAGTGCTGGGGGTTAGAAACCTTATTTCGGTAACAAACAGGAACCAAACCGAACCTAGGGTCTGTGGATGTCTCTCAGGTGATAGAGGACTTGCTTAGTTCGAATGCAGGGGGTCCTGGGTTCACCCCAAGTAGTCCATCCGCCATGCGTGGTGGTGCACACCTATACTCTTGAGTATTCATGAGAGACAGAACCAGGAAGATCTGTGCACCTTCGAGGCCAACTAGAGGTCTACAGGGTGAACTTGTCTTTAAAGGGGGAGGGGTGTGGGAGAGGGAGGAGGGCTGCAGAGATGGTTCTGCTGCCAAACGCTTGTTGCTGCTGCTGCTGCTGCTGCTGCTGCTGCTGCTGCTGCTGCTGCTGCTGCAGAGGGCCTGGTTTTGATTCCCAGCACCCACATGGGGGCTCAGAATCATCTGTAACTCCAGTTCCAAGGGATTTGATGCTGCCCTTTTTGGGCACCACGCCCATATGTGGTACACAAACTTCTGTGTAGGGACATCCATGCGGGCAAAACATTTCGACATTCACACACACGAAATAAGAAAACCTTAGAAAAAGAGGAAGCTGACAATGAGTCGGGTGGGGTGGCCCACACCTGTAACCTCGGTACTGAGGAGGTGGGCAGGACGCTCGGTTCAAGGTCATTCTGGTACACAGTAAGTTCAGGCCAGTCTAGACTAGTGAGATAACCTAGGTGGGAGACCGGAATACCTAGAACCATGCAGCAGTTGTCTCTTTTGTGGCTGTTGTGCCTTCACCCCTAGTCTTTGCCCTGGCTGGCGTCCTCTCTTACTCAGGGACCCTGGATTTCTTTTTTTTTTTTTTTTTTAAAGATTTATTTATTTATTATATATAGGTACACTGTAGCTGTCTTCAGATACACCAGAAGAGGGCATCGGATCTCTTTACAGATGGTTGTGAGCCACCATGTGGTTGCTGGGAATTGAACTCAGGACCTCTGGAAGAGAAGTCAGTGCTCTTAACCACTGAGCCATCTCTCCAGCCCCCTGGATTTCTTTTGTCTTCATCTCATCTGGAAAATGGGGCACTTAGGTCAGAACCACGTTTTGAGACAAGATTTTTATCTGTAAAGTTGGTTACTGACTCTGTCTCCCCACTGGGCAAAGAGATCTAAAGACCAACAAGAAAACACACTTCACACTTTGTCTACACTGTACAGAACTGTAATTATTCCTTCTAGGTGGATCCAGAGGCCTGCCGGTTACGAGCCAAGCTGGGAGGCCGAGGATGTGGCTCAGAATGCTTGCTGAGCATGCACACAAAATTCCAGGCTGTAGGGCTCCTGCAGCAATAAACAAACAAACAAAAACAAATAAAGCCGGTTAAGAGAAGGCTGGCAGAACTCTTCGTGGAACCCAAGGCGATCTGAACCAAGGAGGTGATACAGAGGAGTGAGGAAAGACAAATGCACCAGCACAAGAACCTTCTGGAACAGAGCAGTGAACAGGAGAATCCTGGGAGCAACACAAGGTCAAAGTATAGGAGAGGGGCAGGCACAGCGGGAGAGGGGGCGGGGACAACACTGACTGGTTTGTTGAACCTGGAACTGAATAAGGAGAGATGGCGTTTGAAACCTCCATTACTGCCACTAAAGTAACTGCCGGTGTCAGACAGCAGAGCTGCACAGAGGAGAGCGAGGAACTATTAATCAATCATCTTGGTTTTGCCAGAAACTTGCTTCAAACTAGTTTAGAAAAAATAAAAGGAAGTTAAAAGTTAAGTGAATCCTTTTTCTTAAAGAGTTTCAAGGGGTTGGGGATTTAGCTCAGTGGTAGAGCGCTTACCTAGGAAGCACAAGGCCCTGGGTTTGGTCCCCAGCTCAAAAAAAAAAAAAAAAAAAAAAAAAAGAGTTTCAAGTGTGAGTCAAAAGTCAGGCATGGCTGGATCCAGAGTTTCTAACGGTGTCGTTAGTTCATCTTCTTCTGTGGAACTCCGTTCTTCCAGCAAAGTCATCATCGACATTTCCTTCTTCTCTCCTTACTGCCTTTTGAAACAGTCTTACTATGTAACCTTGGCTAGCCCCAAAACTCTATGTGGACCAGGCTGGCCTTAAACTCAGGTATCAGCCTGCCTCTGCCTCCACAATGCTGGTGATAAAGATGTTAGTCATTATGTCCGGACAGTCATTAATCAGAGCAGCTGTGATTATATGACTCAATGTGACCCCCTGGGCCTGTTGGTCATTAGAGCCTCCCTCTCTACCCACCTTCCAGCTGCAGTGCGTAACCAAGCTGTGCATGGTCTTTGGAGGGGCTACAGTACAAAGATGATAAACAGTTAACCCAAGGGGACAGGGAACTCCATCTGTGCAGCTAGGAGAGGTTGCCTCCCTGGGCTTGAGTGGGAGTTCTAGTGGCGTGGCTGCTTGGGGCTCACCCACACTCCTATAGAGAACTCCTCCCTCAAGTTCCTGTAAGTGAGCCCAACAGCTACATTGTACACGCTATGGCGCATGTGAGACCAGAGCGTAATTTGCAGGAGTGGTTCGTTTCTCTCCTTCAACCAAGTAATTCTGGGGTTTGAGCTCACGTGAGCAGGTTTGGCGACAAGTGCCTTGACTCACTAACCCATCTCCCTGACCCTGGCTTTTCCACCAGACCCCTTCCTCTCCAATCCCAGGAAGGGACGACTAATCAACAGTCGATTGCTCACATTTCGGGACACTCAACCTTCCACACTTGCTCCAGTCAAAAATCCCAGGGCGGGCGATTCTGATTGGCCTAACTTGTATCATATGCCCAGACCCACGCGAAGGAAATGGGGTTTTGTGATTGGCCTGTCTGTTCCTATCAGAGGGTGGGGCTTTGGAGTGGATGCCAACCAAGCCCGCCCCAAAGAGAAGAACCTGGAGAGAACTGGGATCCGTCAGGAAGAAGGACTAAATCCTTGCTAAAACAAACAGACAGGGGCTGGGGATTTAGCTCAGTGGTAGAGCGCTTACCTAGGAAGCGCAAGGCCCTGGGTTCGGTCCCCAGCTCCAAAAAAAAAAAAAAAAAAAAAAAAAACAAAACAAACAGACAAACAAAAAACCTTTGCTCCAAATATGGTGGCTAATGCTTGTAACCCTAGAGATAGCACACATGTGAGACCAACCTGGGGCCGCACAGCAGGACCCTGTCTCAAAACAAAACAAAGGAAAAAAGATAGACACAGGCTGGAAAACAGCTCAGGGTCAGTCAGGTGTCATAATCGGGGTCACCAAGGCTGGCTCAGGGGGCAGCCTCCCAGGGTGAGCTGTCACCCAGTGAGAAGCAGCAGACAGTATGCCTGGCCTGGGGAGGGACCAGCCAGGATTCCCATGCTGAGGCAGAGAGAGCAGGTCAGGAGAGGAACGCCATTAAGTCCCAGGCCTCGTGGAAACTCAGTCTTCTCATCTGGAGAGTGGGAATGAGGAGATATTTTATCTTCAGACCCATTTTACAGGCAAAGACGCAGGTTAGGTCAAGGCCTGGATTAGAGCTTCGAGGAACAGCTGAGGTCTGAGCACTGCTTGAAGCCCTCTGGTCCATCCCAGGAGCTGGATCTCTGCCTATCACCTCAGAGAAAGGGGAGGGGTGATCTGGGCATGCATTTAAAAGCCCTTCTGGGTCTCCTGGGCTTCTGTCTTCTAGACTTCTATTCAGTCTCTAATACCCTCCCCCCCCCCAAAAAAAAAAAAAACCCACACGCAATTTCACTTACGAGCATGCTGTTGCATCCGATTTGTAATGGGGAAACTGAGTCCAGAAAGGGGCAAGTGACAGGGTCGCAAATGAGCTGGGGTGGACACCATCTAGAATACGGGACATAGGGGTTGGGGATTTAGCTCAGTGGTAGAGCGCTTGCCTAGCAAGCGCAAGGCCCTGGGTTCGGTCCCCAGCTCCGGAAACAAAAAAAAAAAAAAAAAAAAAGAAAAAAAAAAAAAGGAATAGAATACGGGACATTGAACACCCAGCTCGATCCTTTTCTCCATTCTAATAACCACTTCACACAAAAGTCCTGTCCCGGTGCCCAGTGTCTGTGGGTCCTGAGAAATCCTTACAGCACCCCACCCTCCTCTCTCTCTCTCTCTGACATTCGTTCTAGGGCACCTTATGGTGTGTAATTAAGGGCAGCCAAAAGGTCTGGAAACAGACATATGGAGTAATTGGGGCCAGCAGTGGTTAAAGGCTTGCCTCCAAGCACGAGGACCCGAGTTCAATCCCCGGATCCCGTCCAATGAAAGAAGAGAACTGGACCCCCCTACACACACACACACACACACACACACACACACACACACACACACACGTTTCTCTGACCTTGAAAAGAAACATAAAGAATACTTAAGGTGTAGACTTTATCCTACTCATATTTTATACCCTTTACCCACTGGAGAAACAGGCACAGAGGTTAAGGAAAGACTGATAGAAAGTATCAGTGATCCCCAACAGGGGTGTTGTCCCCACCACCAGCTCAGCCAGAAAGGGGTCCCAGGATCTTCATATGGAGGTGAGGGGGGCCCAGAGGATGTGCTAAGTCCCAGTCACAAGGGAGAGATAGTTATGGTAGTGACTAAACCCATGGTTCCTGTGGTCTGGGTGCCAGGGTCCCAGTTCTGATCTGCTGTTTCTTAACTCTGTACCCTCAGGTGAATGACTTCCTACTCCTCTTTATACCTCAACTTCCTCATCTGTAAAATGGGGATAATATTCCTCTAGGTACCTCCCTGGGTGGTGGAGATGGTTAAGGGAAAGTGAAGGGAATAGAACAGTTAGTAAATGTGAAAGACCTGAGGTCAATCCCCTTAACCCCAGTGTGTGTGAGTGTGAGTGTGTTTGTGTGTATGTGTGAGTGTGAATGTCTGTGTGTGTGAGTGTGTGTGTTTGTGTGAGTGAGTGTGTGTGAGTGTGTTTGTGTGTATGTGTGAGTGTGAATGTCTGTGTGAGTGTGTGTGTGTGTGTGTGAGTGAGTGAGTGTGTGTGTGTGTGTTCTTTCTTTGTGTTTTGAGACAGGGTCTGTGTAGCCTGGAAGTCACTAATGTAGACCAGGTTGACCTCAAACTCACAGAGATTTGCCTGCTTCTGCCTCTCCAGAACTGGATTAAAGGCAATGTGCACCACTGTGCCCACCTTTTTTACAGCCAAGCATGGAGCACAAACTTGAGAGAGAAATGGCTGTCACTCCCTGACCAGCCAGACTAGTCTCCTTGGTGAGTTCCAGATTAGTGAGAGACTTTCCAAAACCAAGAGGGAGGGCCCAGGTCAAAAGCACTTGCCACTCAAGCCTGATGACCGGAGTTCAACCCCTGGAGCTCTCTGAGGGAAGGAGAGAACTGACGTCTACAAGTTGCCCTCTAATCTTCACACAAATTTGGTGACATGCACCTAGACACCCATGTGTTCTCTCTGTCTCAAACACACAACAACAACAAAACAATAAAACGAAAGCCAGGGTAGATAGCACCTGAGGAATGACAGCCAAGGTTGTTGTCGGGGCTCCTCTACGTGCACACCCACACACAGGGATGTACACCTGTACACACGTGTCCTTGCATGTACAGGAACATGTAAATGTGTACACACATAGGAAAAAGTATGGCAGGGGCTGGGGATTTAGCTCAGTGGTAGAGCGCTTACCTAGGAAGCGCAAGGCCCTGGGTTCGGTCCCCAGC
Organism: Rattus norvegicus; assembly: GCF_021556685.1. Taxonomy (NCBI): domain Eukaryota; kingdom Metazoa; phylum Chordata; class Mammalia; order Rodentia; family Muridae; genus Rattus; species Rattus norvegicus. Next base: position 154,327,424 of record NC_141538.1, read on the forward strand.
TCCGGAAAAAAAAAAAAAAAAAAGTATGGCACATGATACAGAAGATAACTTGTAAATTCAGCACTATGGAGGCCTTCATCTATCTACCCATTCCTTCCTTCTCCTGTTCCTTCATCCACCCACCCACCCATACATACACACCCACCCATCCATCCATCCATCCATCCATCCACCCACCCACCCATCCATCCATCCACTCATCCATCCATGTGTCCAGTATGTCAGTACACCAGCCTCTTTTTTGTGTGGCACTTTTTGCTAACTTCCTTCTGTTCCCCAATCAGCAGCAACCCTATGAATACTTCCAGGTCCCAGAGCTGGCTCCAGGCTGCTGCCCCTGGCTAGTAGGTAGAGCCTAGAGGGACACAGTTGGGCGACGTTTGTAAAGTTGAGGCCTTGAACCTCCCACAGGAATGTCCAGGCCCCTCACCCTGTCTTCAATGATGAACTCTTCCTGCCCTGCAAAACCCGGGTCGGGTGGCTGTGGAAACTTCCTGTTGAGCTTCCCAGCTCGCTTCTCTTCTCTCATCTACCTAATCCTGTGTGTGCGGGTTCAATGAGATACTTTGTCAAATGCCCAAGGACTGGTGGCTTCTTAAATAATCCCAGCTAATGGCAATGCTTAGCCCAGAGGCATTTCATTACCTTCCATTTCCTCAGGCCTTCCATTTGCACGGGTGAGAAAGTAAAGGTCAGAGAGGTGGCAAGATTTGCCAGGGTGACAGACCTCAGGAGCCATACCCCTAACCGCTACTGACTTCCTCCTGTCTGTGGAGTCCCTTGGCCCATTCCCTGGCAGTTGAAGCTGAAGGACTCGGTTCATGCCGACTCAGGCAGGTACATCCAAGGGAACCTTGTCACTTGGAGGTGGCCTACGAAGTCCTTGTCAAGGATGAAGCCTCATATCCACCCCGAGCTGAGGCCCTGTCCCCTTGAGCTTCCTCTTAAGCCCTTGTCACAGGAGGCCTTGGCCCAGGTGGGGTGGGGGCCAACGGGTGACAATGACCGATTTAGAAAGTAAAGTGGCTTTTCAAACAAATAAGAAAGAAGAGGAAAGAAAGCATGGGCTGCCCGCTTCCTGCCTCACTCTCTCTCCTGCACCTGGGCCCCAGCTGCGGGTCCTCTAGGCTTGTTTGCTCGCATCCTGCCTGGGAGCCTCTTCTTCTACCCCAGACCCCTCCCATGGGGTGGGATGATTGTGGAGCCCGTGGAAATAATCCCCTCTGTGATTGTTGTATTGTCATGGTCGGTAGCATTGTGTAGGACAATGCCAGTAATCACTACACTGAGGCAGGGGATGTCTTCCTGCGTTGTCAAGGACCTGAGAGTGCTACCAGCTCAGCCTCCCACTGGGGAGCAGCCCTGCCAGGCTTTGCAGGGCCTTTGGAGGCCTCAGCAGCTTGTTTCCTCATCTGCCAAGTAAGGTGGGACCTGAAAAGTTCAGGGTCCTTGGTGGTGGCCGTTTAGATGCTTTGGGACACAGTTTTCAGGCCTCCTAGGATATGGCTGGGACGTGAACACTAAACCCACACCCTTGATTCTATCTGCTGATTGGTTTGTTTTTTCACTCAAAATCTCACGTAGCCCAGGCTAGCCCTGAACTCCCCATGTAGTCAAGGATGACCTTAAACTTCCGATCCTAGTGTCTGCCTCCCTAAGTGCAGGGATCGCAGGACAGTGCCCCACCATGGCCATTTCTGCAGTGCCAGGGGTTGAACTCAGGGCTTTGTGTGTGCCGGACAAGCACTGTGCCAGCCGAGCTGCGGCCCCCGGCAGTGCTCTCTGCTGTATGAAGCGCACATTTTATCTGAACTGGGACAAGATGAAGTGGATGCTGTCATCCCTATGTTCTAGAGGATCGCACTAAGACACAGGAAGTGACCTGCCTGACCCAGTTCAGCTGGCGGGCATGCTTACTTGGGTGTTCAGAGCCGCCTGGGTTAGGGCCTAGCACTGAGGGTCTGAGTTGTTCTGTGTCCACAGGCAAGTGAAAGCCAACATCCCATAATACCTACCTGCAGATACTATTGAGTGCTAGGGGACCATGACAGAGCAGTGACAGTGTGAAGAGGGGGACTTGGCTGTCAGCACTGAACTGCTCTATCATTCTGATTAGCTTGAAGTCACAGTCAGAGAGGCAGGAAGGATACTGAGGGCTGTGCCCAGTTCTCGAGATCTAAACCCGGAGGTTGAGGCTGGCCAGCTATTCCAGGAGGCACCTGGGGAGAGAGGTGGCTCCACCCACTGGGGGGGTTAAAAAAAGAAATCCCTGAGGCTGCAACCAGACAGGCTGCCTGTCACCTGCTCCGGTTAATAGCGAACTGCTTCCTGTCCCTCCTGCCCCAGCAGCTGTGCAGCCTGGAGGCGCCCTTTGAACTTCGGAGACGGAACCAGAACACATTCGCTTTGCAGAGGATTCGGGGCTGGAGAGGATGTTGCAGAGAGGCCGTGAGACCCGGGGGCCTGGCTCGATCCTGCTGTGCGATGGTGGACAAGTCCTTCGAGCAGTCTGAGCTCCAGTTGTCACCACTGGAGAATGGGATGGCACTGCTTCCAAGACAGTAGGGACCCAGGGGTGATGGTTATGGTTGTTAGAAGGGCACTCAGTGGTGGTCATGGGGACATAATCTGGTTCCGCGGGCGGAAGTGCTTGGGACAGCTTTGGTACCCAGAGTTTATACGGTGAAAGGAAAAACCCGAATCCTGTAAATTACCCTCTGACCTTCAAACAGACATCATGATGCATGCGCGTCTGCACATAGACAAAATAATGTTAAAAAAAAAGTCGGGTGCGGGTGGCACACACCTTTCATCCCAGCACTCAGGAGGCAGAGGCAGGCGGGTCTCTGTGAGTTCAAGGCCAGCCTGGTCTACAGAGTGAGTCTCAGGACAGCCAGGGCTACACAGACAAAACTTGTTCCAAAAATAAAATAAAATAAATTCAACCTAAAACCCACCAACCAAACAAACAAAAAACCCAAACAAACTCCACCCCACCAAAAAAACAAAAACAAAAACAAAACCCCAAGGTCCTGGGATCCTGTGTTCTCTTTTGTGCTAGATTTCTTCGTTTACCTGGTCACCTAAAGCTGTACTTCATAACCTAGTCTGTTCCCTGGTAAGTGGCCTCTGTGGGTGACATCAATGCCCTTAATGCTTTGGCTTGTGGTGAGGCAGAGAGCAGCTGGTACCCAGCCCTCACTGCCTTCTGCAGGGTTGCCACCAGTTGGCTATGTCCAGCTGTAGCTGCCTCAAGGGTGGCCCTGAGCATATCTCTAGCCTGGGTCCCACTCTCCAGACCTTAAACCATGGCTTCCAGGAGACCAGCCTCCATTAATCGCCCATTGTACAAACTAAAAAATGTGTCAGCTGTCTTCTGCTTGTATTCATCCTGGGCTTTGGGGATGGGAGAAAACCCTCCCACATTCATCTGCTTTTCTCGTAATTAATTAATTTATTTTTGCGTGCCACCACAGTGTACTACCTCGTATAGCCATAGATACCCTTTATTTTCGTTTGTTTATTTAGCTTTACATTTATTCATATTATTTTACCTATATAGGTGTTTTGCCCGCATGTATGTTCGCGGTACACAGACATGAATGCAGTACCCATAGAGACCAGAAGAGGGCGATAGATCCCCCAGAACTGGAATTAACAGATGGTTGTGATCCACCAGTGGGTGCTGGAAATTGAACCTGAGTCCTCTGGGGGGGGAAAAAAAACAGAAAAAAACAAAACAGAAAGTATTCTAATCCCCAGAGCCATCTCTTCAATGTATTTGACTTTTCTGAGATAGGGACTCACTCTGTAGCCCTGACTGGCCTATGTGGACCAGGCTGGCCTTGAACTCATGCCACCTCCAGTGCTGGGATTCAAGACATCTACAGGTCCAGTCAACAGTCAACTTTTTACGTTCATTACTTTTTATTTTTATTTATTTGAAGACATTGCAGCTGTCTTCAGATATACTAGAAGAGGGCATCAGAGCCACCATGTGCTTGCTGGGAATTGAACTCAGGACCTCTGGAAGAGCAGTCAGTGCTCTTAACCACTGAGCCCTACTTTTTTTTTCCTTTTCTTTTTTTTCGGAGCTGGGGACTGAACCCAGGGCCTTGCGCTTGCTAGGCAAGCGCTCTACCACTGAGCTAAATCCCCAACCCCAGCCAGCCCTACTTTTTAAATATTTATTTTTATCATTTTTGTTTCTGTCGTGTGTGTGAATATGCCTCTTGTGTGTGCAGTACCTGCGGAGGCCAGAAGAGGGCATCAGATCTCCTGGGAACTTGAGTTCTAGGTGACTGTGAGCTGTCTCACTTAGGTTCTGGGAACAGCTTAATCACCGAGCCATCTCTCCAGCCCTTACTTATTAATTTTATTGTTATAGTGTGTGGAGGGTAGAGAACAACCTTAAGGATTGATCATCGTGTTTTTAGAAGTGTTTTGTTTATTTTTATTTTATATTTACGGCTGTTGGCGTGTATGTCTGTGAAAGGGAGTTACTGATGTGTTGGGAATGAAACTCGGCTCTACTGGAAGAGCATCCAGTGCTCTTAGCCACTGAGCCACCTCTCCTGCCCCAGCATTGATTGTTTCTGTCACTGTCCTTCATTTTCTAGGCTAGCTGCCCAACCAGCTCCCAGGTCACTCTGTCTGCGCTCCCATCCCCAAGTCTCGGGTTCCATGTATACGCAATATCTGCCTCCGGCTTTTTTTTTTTTTTTTTTTTTATTAAGAACCATCTTTAATTGGGGAAGGGGTCCTCAATCCTTCTTGTCTGCCGCCTTCCGCATGGCTACCAGCACCTTGCTCAGCTCCTCCCTCTTTCTCTTGGCGCGGATGTGCGTGCCCACCCTCTTCTTGATAAACTTGAGTGCTCCCTTGTCCTTGGACACCTTGAGCAGCTCCATGGCGCGCCGCTCGTAGGGCGCGAAGCCGCACACCTCCCGGATCATATCTCGCACGAACTTGGTGTGCTTGGTGAGGCGCCCGCGGCGGCGGCTGTGTCTCGGCTTGCTGACGTTTTTCATCACTTTGTGGCCTTTGTTGAGGCCCAGAGCCATGGGTTAGCGCAGGGCCATGGCTGCAGCTTTCCGATAGCGGCCGGACAGGAAGTGCCTCCGGCTTTTTTATGTGGGTTCTGGGTCTCTACTTGGAGTCTTCGGGCTCACTTTTACGAGTCAGGCCCCACCCACCAGCCCTCTCTTTACTTTCGGAGATAGGGTCTCACCAAGTTACCAGGCTCGCGCGTACACTTTACAGCCCAAGCGAATCTTGATTTTGTGATCCTCTTGTCTCAGCTTCGTAAGTAGCTGGGATAACAGCCCTGTGCCTAGCTCTTACGCACGTCTTTATTCACGGAGTTGACTTCTGCCCTGTGTCTCCATAGGGTAGATGACCAAGGGACAGTGCCTTCCTCAAGGAGCCCCTTGGTTTAGATACCCAAACAGCATCTCCTTCCCACTCTGTTCCCTCCCCTTCCCTCTCCTCTTTTCTCCCTCACTTCCGTCCTTTCTTCCTTATATATTGCTAAGGGCGGTTTCAAAGTAGATAATCTCCTGCCCCAGCCTCCCCAGTGCTGGAATTGCATTACTGGCGTGTACTTCATGCAGCTTCTTTTTTCTCTTTTTCTTTTCCTATTTAAAAAGCATGCCTGGGCTGGTGAGGTGGCTCAGTGGTTAAGAACACCGACTGCTCTTCCAGAGGTCCTGAGTTCAATTCCCAGCAACCACATGGTGGCTCACAACCATCTATAATGGAATCTGATGCCCTCTTCTGGTGTGTCTGAAGACAGCTACAGTGTACTTATATATAATAAATACATAAATCTGTAAAAGGCATGCCTGGAGTTGGAAATGTGGCTTAATTGGTACAATGCTTGCCCTTCACAGAGCCCTGAGTTTTGTCCCTAGCTCTTATGCAATACAGGCTATGGTGGTATGGCCTAGATTCCCAGCACTTGGGAGGCAGAAACAAAAGGATCAGAAGTTCAAGATTACCCTTACCTACATACCAAGTTCAAGGCCAACTTGGGATACAAGAGACTCTGTTTCAGAAACAGTCACACCTCGTGCCTCTTGTGGCACAAGAGGTGGTGGCGCACGCCTTTGGCCCCAGCACTCAGGAGGCAGAAGCACACAGATCTGTGAGTTCAAGGTCAGCCTGGTCTACATAAAGAGACTTTGTGTCAAAACCAAACCAAAACCAAACAACCAAACAGCTTTGTATTTACCCTCTATGTACATTTGACTCAGGGTTTTAATTATCAATATATAGCATTGTCTGGGAGGGCGGCTAGGGGGCAAGGCACACTGGCTCCCTTGTGGGGAGGCAATGGGTGAGCCTGGGCTATGAGGGTAGCTGACATTTTGGCTCCTGTTGCCACCAGGGATTCCTCCGGAACCCAAACACCCAGAGACTCCTGCCCCCGGAGCCAGATGGGGTATGAGGAGGGTCCACATGTGAGCCTGGAAACTGTCCAGTGGAACATGGGGGTAGGATTCTCTGGTGGGCAGTTTACCCTGGGGCCTCATGGGTAGAATCAGGGAGGGCACCTCAGCCCCACAGCCATGCTCAGGAGCTGGGGAACGGAATGATGGGGGTGGGGGTGCTTCTGTGGCAACCCCAGTGGGTGTGGGACTTCAGGGAAGCTGTAGTGTGTTAAAAGTAATGACCATGGGGTTGGGGATTTAGCTCAGTGGTAGAGCGCTTGCCTAGCAAGTGCAAGGCCCTGGGTTCGGTCCCCAGCTCCGAAAAAAAGAAAAAAAAAAAAAAAAAAAAGTAATGACCAGCTGCTGATTTTACTCCAGCTTCTTCTTCATCCATCGGTAAGCCATCTGTCCCATGGCTTACCCACCATCCCTTCCTGTCCATGCCTGTTTGTCTCCAGGTCTTCATTCTCCTATCCGTCTTACCCGTCCACCCACTCATTTATCCACCTACTGAGTTACTTCTCCAGAAGGAGAAGGGGGGAGGCAGGGGAGGAGAGTAAGAGGGGGGAGAGGAGGAAGGAGACTCCGGGCTGGTGAGATGGGCAGTGAATTGGACTGACACAGCATCAAAGGGCCTGGAATAGAAGCCACTGGGAGGAAATCAAAGGGGGTTGGCATTGGCCTTGGCCTAGACGCAAGATTCCATCCTTGGCTTCAGGATTGACTTAGAAACAGAGTCCACTTGGAAATCTGCCCCAGCCTTGCTCTCTCTCAGCAAAGCAGTCAGGGATTCCAGGCCCGAGGAGCATCACGAGTGGGACTCCTTCTTGTAGACCGGAGGCAGAGAGACCTCGGGAGAAAGAACGTGCTTATGTCACGCAGGGAGAGGCAGCCAAACCCAGATGTCTAATTCCCAGACTGGTGCTTTCCCCACCAGAGAGCCTCTCAGTCCCTACCTTGCCAGTACCACAATCAGTACTGGATGATGACCCTTTAGCACCTGACGCAGCATTGAGCCCAGAGAAGGGAACCTTCCCTGCTTCTATAAGCTACTGGGCTGTCCCCAGAAGAAGATTAGAACAAGAGCCTGTTGACCTCAGACAGAGCACTTGGCTGCAGGACTCCTTCCTGCTCCAAGTGTCCCACCATCCTGTCCTCCCTCCCCAGTCCAGGACAGCCCTAGGGACTGTTCGCTGATGGAAAAGGGAGGCAGGAGCTTACCCACAGTCCCACAATCCAGAGGTGACACCTCCCTGCCTCTACTGTCCTGCACTGATCAGAGACATTAGATAACAAGGTTACCTCTGAGGTTCTGGCCTCCAGGTGGCCCCGAGCCTTTGAAGTTGGGGACGGTGGATAGATACAGGCTGCAGAGACTGGAGGCCTGGAGGATTACTGAGAGCAGGGCAGGAAAAGACACCTTGAGGACAGTTTTTCACCTGCCACCTGCTCAGCCCCACCTAGCCGTGGAAAATGTGACTCAAAGGAAGCTGATGTCTGGGGACCTGGGGGTGGGGATGTGGGGGGTTGTACGTGGGTGACAGCATATGGGGGCAAGATGGGGGGGTGGAAGCTGGATCTGGGGTGAGGTTGGGGTGCTGGTTCCAAATTCTGCTCAGCCCCTGCCTCTGTCTCTCAGGGAACTTTCACTTCTCGAAGGATGGGCAAGCCAGCCTGTGAAAGTTGTCCCCAAGCCTCCGTGACTATAACCAGTTGCTCTCTACAGCAAGGGAACATTCTTTGTAATCTGCTGGGCTCCGAGACACAGTTGCAGGATAGTTAACCTCTTTTCCTCCTATGAGATGCCCTGGTACAGACAGGTACCATACCCCATGGTATCCAACAGGAGGCTCAAATTCTGTCTATAATAAGGAAACAGGATCCTCTTTCTAGGGCTTGCCACTAGTGGGGTTCTGCTCTTAATGAAATGTTTGTGTCCTCCCAACCTCCAGTGACCCAGTTAGGGAGGAACCACTACTGAGAGGGAGGTGACACACCTGTCCATTTTTCCATCCGCCAGGTGCTAGGGAAGCCATCGGGACTGGGGGCATAGTTCAATGGTAAAATGGTTGCCTAGAAGGCACGGGTGCTAGGTTCAATCCCCAGTGGAGCAAAGACAGATAAATGCATGCACACAAAGGAAACTGGGCTTAGCTGCTCTCACCTGCTCCGGTGGTGAGGGAGGAAGAGGAAGAGAACAGGTGCGGGGCAGGAAGGGATTGGAGGGAGCATAAGGCTGGGAGGACAATGGGGGATGGGGGAGTGGAGTTGAAACCGAGAGGGGGCAGGGAAAAGGCCGAGACCCCACAGGTGTTCTCTGATGGATCGATCATTCTTGGATGCTTCCTGCCGGGCAGCCGGGGCATCCCTCAGTCTTCAGCTCCTTCTATCCACTGTTTTCCTCTGACAACGCAAATCCTTCACCCTGTGTCCCTTTCCCCTTTACAGGATGAGGACAGCCATATTGGTTAAGGACCCACCCTACCCCATAATAATTTTTTTTTTTTTTTTTTTTTTTTTTTTTTTTTTTTTTTGCTTGAGACAGGTTCGTATGTAGCCAACACTCTCGAATATACTGTATAGCCAAGGATTACCTTGATCTCACCTCTCACGAACTGGGATTAGAGGCATGTTCTACCACGAATTTTTTTTTTTTTTAAATGCAGTGCTGGGGATTAAACCCAGGTACACGTGAGGCAAGTACCCTACCAGTGAGCCACATCCCAGCCTGACCTCACCTTAACAGCTGCATATACATCAACCTTTCTTTCAATTAAGGCCAGGGTCCGAGGTGCTGGGAGGTGAGCAGGACCTCAGCGGATCTTCTGGAGGACACAACTCAACCTGGAACACGGGTCGTTAAAGGACTCTTCTAGAAATAAAACTGAGGCTGAGAAAGTCTATGTGAGCCATGTGTCCCAGTTTGAGAGTCAGAAACTATGGCCTTGGAGTGTTCGTGCCACCCAAACTCACCCCCCAGAACCAAAAGAAGACGCAGCCTTGGTGTGCGTTTCCCCAGCACAAGCACTTTGCCCTACTGGGTACTAAATAAATGTTTGAGAAATCCCTGTCTTGTGGTTCCCTAAGGCCCTTGGATCTTTCTTTAACAAATCAAAAGACCAGATTAAAGGGCCCTGGAGGACTAGGTCCAGCCGCCTCTGTCCCGGATTCCAGGCCGGCTGCTGCTCTGATGACTTTAGCATTCCCTTCTGTTTGGGCACCAGCCTGGGGACAGAGGGCCAGCCTTGGTTCTGTCCCCACTGGATGAAGGAGACCCCATGGTGCATCCAGTTCACCCACCTTAATTGTGGAACTCTTGGCCCCGTTGCTCAGTGGAGTCCCCTGACGCAGGCTTATCTTAAACATCAGACCAAGCCTTTCTATAGCTCCCCATTGGCCTTGGAATAAAATTCACGTTCTTGGTTTTTCATTTAAAGTTTTAAATTTTCTTATTGAGTTTATTCATTTCATTTATACATGTGAGTGTTCTGCCTGCATACATAGGCGTGTGCACCACAACGCATGCGTAATGCCTGTGGAGCCCCCAAGAGGGTATCAGATCCCTCGGAAGTGGAGTTTCAGATGCCTGTGAGCTGCCGTGTCAGGACTGGGAATCGAACCTGGGTCCTCTGGAAGAGCAACTGGTAATCTTAGCTGCTAAACCACCTCTCCAACTCCAAGGTCGCATTCCTAAAAACGGCCATTTCCTTTATGGATTTGCCCCCAGCTATCCATCTGAGGTTCCTTAAGAGATAAGGGGTGACCTGGTTTACAGAGAAAGGGGTGCATTCTGAGGCTGCGCCCACAGTGGCCTCAGCAAGACCTGCGAGTAGGCTGAACTTTCCGTCTTTGCATCTCCATCGTTCTGGGTCGCCACTTGTCACAGACGACACCTTATCCCTACTCCAGTAGAGCTTACTCCAGCTTGCTCTGCTGACTGGAGAGTGGCACAGCCTCTCTCCAATCCGGAGGGGTGCCAGCCTCAGGCCAGGACGGAAGGGCAGGCAGAGGACATGAGAAGAGGGTCTAGCCGGAAACCTGCCCACAAATGGCTTTGCCAGTGTTTCACTGTGCGACCTTGAGCAAGTCAGTTTCCCTCTCTGAGCTTGTCTCCTCTCTGTGGAGCAGAGTAGGGAGAGCTACCTGAACAGTATGAAGACACAGGCTATCCTCCTGTGAGCCAGTGTTTTAGTGTCCTTTCTAATTTGCATAGATTTGCATCTATACTATTAAGAGATACCAGCTCTATTTCGTTCATAGAAAGAATTGATTCCCAGGGATGGAAAGGCTCAACAGTTCCATGCAAATCTTAGCTGTCTGAGGCATTTTGTCACTAACAGTTCAACCCCCAGCTTTTACGTATGAGCGACAGAAGCTCAGAGAGGGAAAGTGACAAACGCGGGGTTGCACAGCAAATGAGGAACAGAGAGCTTCATCCACCTTCCCACTGTTTGCCAGAGGCTTGTGCTGCCTCCCGTTTCTCATGAAGGATAGAAGATGGGGGTAGGGAAGGGGGTTGTTTGGTTTATCTCTTGAGGCCCAGAATAACAAAGCTGTCCAGGATGACAGCCTCCACAACCACAGGAAATCAGGTGTGGCAGAAGCAGGCGGGAGTGGAAACTCCTCCGAGAGAGACCAGGGTACTTTCACCTACCTAAAAATAACTCTCCTCATTAGAGATCGACAGATGACGTGGTCGCTGGCAGGTTATTCCACCGAGACTCGGGTTCTGTGAGGTGTGTGTTAGGGGACAATGCAGGCACTCCAGCGGGGACTGATGGAGCTAACCTCAGAGTCCGGCTTTGTTCGAAAGCGGGGAGGAAACGGTAGCTGACCCAGTCCTTAGTCGGGAGAGGTAGCCTGGACTGGGATGTGTCAGGACCAACGGAAAGACTGAGAACTTCCGAGCATGTTCTAGAAATAAAACCATAGGAGCTGCAGGTGTATTGGACTGAGGCACCTGCCGTAGGTCGTTACTGCCAAGTATTTGCCCACTACCCCCTCAGTGCCCTCTCAGTACTGGGCGAATATGTATCCAGTACCCACCCAGAACCATGCCTAGTTCCCACCCAACATCAACCCGCTCGGGATCTATGATAATTAGTCTCAATTAACCGTCAGTCTGGTGAGACCTAGAATCCTCAGGGAAATGGCCTCCAAGCATCCCTGTGGGAATAGCCTTCTTCATTAGTTAATTAGGTGCCATTCCCTGGGCTGGGATCCCGGAGTATGTTAAAAGGAGAAAGCAAAGGGAGCAAGGCACTGCTAACTTCCTTGTCTTCTTTCCCTGAGGCAGGGTCTTACTATGCAACCCTGGCTGTCCTGGAACCTGCTCTGTCGACCAGGCTGGCCTCGAACTCACAGAGATCCGCCTGTCTCTGCACCCTGAGTACTGGGATTAAAGTCATGCACCACTGTGTGGGCCTGCTGTCTTCTTGACACATTACATGGGCTTCTTTTTTTTTTTCCTATTCTTTTTTTTTTTCGGAGCTGGGGACTGAACCCAGGGCCTTGCACTTGCTAGGCAAGCGCTCTACCACTGAGCTAAATCCCCAACCCCCCCCTTTTTTTTTTCTTTTTTTTCCGGATCTGGGGACCGAACCCAGGGCCTTGCGCTTGCTAGGCAAGTGCTCTACCGCTGAGCTAAATCCCCAACCCCCCTACATGGGCTTCTTTAAGCTCCTGCTGCCTGGGTTTCCCTAATGGACTCTCCTTAAGTTGTTCATGTCAGAGTATTTCGTCACAGAGCAGGGAAAGTTACCACGGATTACTCTCTCAGTACCCTCCCAATTCCTGCTCAGAACCCACCCAGGGCTCACCTCTTAGTGCCCTCCCCGCACGGGAAGTACCTGGCTCTCCCTCCCCCAGCCCCCAGCCCCACGAGTGAGCTCAGAGATGCAGGAACCATCAGGCCGGGGTTTTTATCTGTTTGTTTTTGTCTTTGTGTTTTGTTTTGCGTGTAACCCCTTGCCTTTGGCATTATAACCTGTCACCAGAGAGTTTAAGAAGCCAAAGCTAGCTTGGCCTCCTAGCCCTGGCACACCCATTATAGACACCGATGCTGGGGAAAGGCAGAGACTTACTCATGCATCCGCGTGGGAAGGGACACAGATAAGTCCCCTTTAGGACTTGAATACCTTTAAGTTTAAATGTAAATAGGGGCTGACCTGGTGTAGAGGTTGTACTCAGTTAATCCCAGGCAGAGGCAGGTGGATCTCTGTGCCTGTCTACATAGCAAGTTCCAGGGCAGCCAAGGCTACATAGTGAGTCCTGTCTTAAAAACCAACAAACAGGGGGCTGGAGAGATGGCTCAGTGGTTAGGAGCACTGACTGCTCTTCCAGAGGTCCTGAGTTCAATTCCCAGCAACCACATGGTGGCTCCCAACCATCTGTGATGAGATCTAATGCCCTCTCCTGGTGTGTGTGTGTGAAGACAGCTACAGTATGCCCACGTACATAAAATAAGTAAATATATGGAGAGAATGGGAGGAGGCGAGAGGTCTGTATAACCGTGTTCCAGGCCTTGCCCATCGCTGGCTCAGATCTGTGTCTATACAGAGGTCTGAGTTCTTGTCACTGTCATTGCTGGAGAGGTAGTGTGGCCTGAGGAAGCAAGGGACAACTTCTTCTCCAGCCTTACCATGGAGGATGGTTGTTCTTTGTGGAACATTTGAAGGCGGGGAACCTGTCCCGCAAGGTTCTGCTGTCCCTGGGACAGGAGGAAACAGATCTCTCACCTTCAGGGTAACAGATCTCTCACCTTCAGCCCTGATGGTGGCTGACGGATAAGACAGACACTTGGTGACTGATAAGCTTGTCTGTGTGAAACAGACCATGTGTAATCATCCTCCTAGGGAGAGGGCAGTGAGTGCCTTGCACAGCCATCCCTCCTTCAGGGGGAGGCTGTTACGCTGGGCTTCCCACTGGTGGCTGCTGGAGCTATGATTTGGGTCCTAAACTCTCTGAGAGGGCGCTTTCAAAACCAGCATGGCCTCTCAGCTGCTGGGTATTTCGGGAATTCTTAGCCATCTCTGATTACATCCAATCCGATTTCCACAGTGCTTTTCCAGAAGGGTTTCTAGTCCACCTTTGTCTCTGACCTGATTCCCATCTCAGCACAAGACTCTGGTCCTTAGCTGTGCTGCTGTCCCCAGGGAAGCCTCAGGACAGGAAGGCAGGAACACTTTTCCGTGCTACTCAGGGCACCACAGCCACCCCAGGTAACATCACCACCCAGGCCTTGCTGAACTTCCACCCACCATGTCTATAGGGCACTTCCAGAAAATTTGGTGTGAGGCCCGTGCCCCACCTTCTGCAACCTTCCTACAGGCCACTGGATTGTGCCCAAAATTGCAACCTGCCATTAAGGCCTGATTGTCAAAGATCCCCTCATCCCCAATTTCCGCAGCATGGGAGGGTCTCTCCTCTACCAGGACCACTGAGACCCCTTATGATGGTTTGTATATGCTCGGCCCAAGGAGTGGCACAATTAGAAGGTGTAGCCCTATCGGAGTAGGTGTGTCACTGTGGGTGTGGGCTTTCAGACCCTCACCCTAGATGCCTGGAAATCAGTCTTCTCGTAGCAGCCTTCAGATGAAGATATAGAACCCTCAGCTCCTCCTGTACCATGCCTGCCTTGTTCCCAACTTGACGCTAATGGACTGAACCTCTGAACCTGTAAGCCAGCCCTAATTAAATGTTGTCCTTTATAAGAGTTGCCTTGGTCATGGTGTCTGTTCACAGCAGTAAAACCCTAACCAAGACAGCCCTCAACAGGAGGCTGCTGGCTCACTCACACCACTGAAGATTCGGATCCTCAGGACCTGGCTCCCATTGCAATAGGAGCCGGACTACCCCACCCCTCACACGGCTCCCTCATCAGCACCTACAGTAATAACTGTGTATGTCACAGGTGAACTCGAGTCCTCGCAAGGCTTTCCCGAGTAAGTTTGCCATGACAGCAGGAACCCAAAGCGGCCAGACAAATGGTATTCATGGTCAGGAAGCAGAGAGCAGAACTTCTGTTCTCCCTCCCTCTCCCTCTCCTTCTCTCTCTCTCTCTCTCTCTCTCTCTCTCTCTCTCTCTCTCTCTCAGATTTTCTTTTTATTCGTCTGCTTGTTTTTGAGATAGGATCTCATTACACAGTCTTGGCTGTCTCTGCCTACCCTTTCATTTTAGTTATGTGTTTGTGTGTGCCCCTGTGTGACTCTGAGCTTAGCTTCCCTCAGAGGCAGAAGGCGGCATCGGGTCCCCAGAAGCTGGAGTCTCAGAGAGTTGTGAGCTGTCATGTAGGCACTGGGAACCAAACTTACATCCCCTGCAAGAGCAGCCAGTGCTCTTAACTGTGGCAACACCGCTTCAGCCCCACACCCCACCCTTTTATTTTGTCCAGGACTCCTGCCCACATTCAGAGTGGATATTCTTACCTCCTTAACCGAATCTAGAGGCTGCCTCACAGGCATGCATACCCAGAGGTTTGTTTAGGGTGGTTTTAGAGCCTGTCAAAATCATCGTATTAAACATTTGATCAACGAATAGTGAGTGTCAGAGCTGGGATACAGAATTAAGACCGGCTGGCTCCAGAGCCACCTTCTCAACTGGTGTGTTTGACTGTCACAGCTGACTTCTCTATGCTTGTCAGTCTTGTCACCCTGGCCTTGTGGCCCCTTCCCATGCCTGGCAGAGAGCAGACACACAGTAGGAGCATAATCGAGCATCTCTGAACAGGTTCCCATTCATCATCTTGAAGTTTTGGAGAGAAGATCAGCCTGAAGGAGGAAAATTGCTTTCTGTTTTGTTTTGATTTTGGAGACAGGGTCTCACTATGTAGACCAGGCTAGCCTTAAACCCACAGGGGTCCACCTGTATCTTCTTCCTGAGTACTGGGACTCAAGGCGTGTTCCACCAAGGCCAGCTCACACTTATTTACATGTACGTGGGAACAGGCATGCCACAGCCTACATGCACAGCTCAGAGGACCACTTTCAGGGGTTGGTTCTCTCTTTCCACCATGTGGAAAGAGACCACCCTCAGACCAAACTCAGGTTGCCAGGAATGGTGGCAAGTGCCCTTACCCGCTCGCCATTAGCCTGGAGAAACTCGTTTTTTTCTGGATGCTGTTCTCTGGCCCTCAATCCAACAAGATCACATTGACTTTCACAATTCTGCTTGGGTATGACATCGGTCAAATGAGCCCCCGAGAGGCTAAAAAACTGGCCTGACTCACCCCGCTGACAGCGATGGCACGCAAGCCCCTTGACACACCATCGGTCAGACCAGGGAAGATGTTGAACCCAGATCACAGGAAGCCTGTGTGTTAAGGGTCACTCATCGCTGCCATCCCCAACGTGGGGTGCTCTGGGGACAGGCCGAGTTCCCATCCTCTTAAGGACAGGAAACTCTTCCTTGTTACAAAGTTCCAACCCTCTACCCCCAGACCACGCCCCTCCTTGCTCCCTGGGGTTCACTGGTGAAAGCATGGCCTGTCAAGAGTGAACCTGCAGGGTCCCGGCCAGCAGCTGGGGATGGAGAGGCAGGAAACGGGGACAATGGATGAAAGACCCTCTGTGCCCAGGTGGGTGGGGGGAGGGACGGGCAGGAAGCCTGGTCTCTGGAAGCTGGTCCCGCAGTAGCTGAAGGAAGACTGCCCGGGATGCCGGAACCTGTGGGTTTGTTTGGATTCCCCAGGGATCCGAGCTGGGGAAATTTTGCGGGCCTCAGCCTAGCCCTTCTCCGTAGGGTGCCGGGCCACAGAGTCACTTTCATTCCTCCTAGTTCGTCCCCAGGGCCTGGGAGCCCGGCTGCCTGCACAGTAGGGGCCTGACCTGTTGAATGCAGAAATTAATAGGGCACCGCTAATAACCGAAGGATTACATATGGATTTGCTTGTTGAAGAAAACAAGGCTCGCGGGTGGGCGCCCCTCCCCCAGGTGTTCCCTGGCTCTGCCCAACGCACCTGCCAGGAAGGTCGCCTCATCCTCCAGTTGTAGCTCAAGTGAAGCTCTTCAATAGAGGACAGAAAACTAGGGAGCTGCCCTGACCCCCAGCTAAGGAATATTCCTGTTTCCTTACTGCCTCCAGCTCAGAACATGTTTTGGGGTTGGGACTAGAACTTGGGCTGTTAAGATAGGAAGCCGTTGAACCACCCCCCAGCCCCCCCACCCTCCCTTGAGGTTCAAGATCTGGCTGCCTCTGCCTCCCAGATGCCGGGATTAATGGTGTGCACCACTGCACCCGGCCCCTCCACTCATTCAGTATATGCTCAGCATGCAGTCTGTGTCTACAAGGTATTATGAGCCGAGATACAGTATTAGCCAAAGGCTCGGGGGCTCAAAGGAATGAAGTAGAAGGGTAGAGGCTGAACCACTTCAGTGACCTCTAAAGCAAGTCTGGGCTTTGCCAAGGTTCGGAGCCAAGCCTAGGGAAAAAAGGGAGGGGGCGTAAGGAGGAAGGGGAGAAGGAAGGAGAGAGAGTGTTGGAGCTGGCCAGAGAGAATTCAGAATGGAGAATAAGACTGGTAACAACTAGGGTTGGGGATTTAGCTCAGTGGTAGAGCACTTGCCTAGCAAGCGCAAGGCCCTGGGTTCGGTCCCCAGCTCTGAAAAAAAGAAAAGAAAAGAAAAAAAAAAAAAAAAAAAAAAAAAGACTGGTAACAACTGAGAAGGGCCCCGTGAGGCTCACCTGAGGCTCTTACTTCAGGGCCTGCTGCCCTCAACCTGATGGGAGTCTTATCCAAGAATTAAGTGCCCCCAAGTGCGTGTCAGCATATAGTCATTAGAGAAGGCCAAAACTTTCTCTCAGAGGACATTTGCATAAGCACCTATTGTGTGCTAGGCTTTGCCTACTGTGTGCTAGGCTTGGCGCTGGATGAGAGGGTTGCCACAGTGAAGGAGACTGTATCCATCAGTTTCTGCTGCTGTTACAAAATACCAGTGACTGGGCAGTTTATAAGCCAAAGAAGTTCCTTTTATCCCAGCTGTGGAGGCTGGGCCCTGGCAGATAAAATATCTGGTCAGGGTCTGGGCTCTGCTTCCAGGGGTCAAATAGTTTCCTTCTTCACTAATATTTATTTTAAAAGATGTCTGTGCACATGCACACATGCGTTGGTGTGTGTGTGTGTGTGTGTGTGTGTGTGTGTGTGTGTGTGTGCGCATGGGTGCATGTGTGTCGAGGTCAAAGGTCAGTGCTCAGATGTCCTCCTCAGGAATGCTATCCACCTTCCACGAACAAACCAGAACCTCACCGATTAAGGCTCCATTTCCCCTGCTTTCTCTGGCTATAAAGTTATCTGTGCAGGTGGGGTCCATTGGCATAGTCACCTCCTACAGGCCCTGCCTCTTCATACTGTCGTTCAGAGGGTTACGTTACGGTTCACAGTAAATTTTGAAGAGTTACAAAGATTCTAACCTAAAAGTCCTCACTACCAGGGTTGGGGATTTAGCTCAGTGGTAGAGCGCTTGCCTAGGAAGCACAAGGCCCTGGGTTCAGTCCCCAGCTCTGAAAAAAAAGAACCAAAAAAAAAAAAAAAAAAAAAAAAAAGTCCTCACTACCCATGGCTATGGGCCTATGGCAGCCTTCGGTCCTAGCCACCTTGAGGGACAAGGAAATCTGTTAGCAGTAAGTTATCTGCTCAGCCACAGATAACAGGCAGGACATGCCCAGTTCCCTGTAGCTCACGTCTGGGGCTGTCCCTCCTCTCCACGGCCTCCAGCTTCAAATCAAGCCCTCTTAGCCTGCTGAATCAAGTTTTAGATGTTTACAATCTGTGATCCCACACAGAGATGGAAGTTTCCAAACTCTAATTCCCCTGGGGGTCAGCCTCAGCCAGACCTCTCAGCACTTGGCCTCTCTGGCCTGGCCCTCTAGCTCTCTCAGACCGCATAGTAGTGTGAGTGATAAAGCCCACCCGAAGGGGCCACTCCCCTGCTCAACACCCCTCAAGGTCTCTCTGTTACCCCAGGATCAAGTCCAAGCTTCTGGGCTTCCTTGCCATCCCCTCTAACCCTGGGCTCATTTTTGGCATCCCCCCTCCACTAGCTCTCCCTGGTATGCTTGGTTCATGCAAGCACTAGACCTTTGAAAGTGCCGATCCCTTAGTTCTTGGCCTGCTTGCTGTACTCTCCCACATAGCAAGGCTTAGTTAGATGGTAGCGGCTAGCTCGATATCTAGTCTGATAACTCTCTAAGGGCATGCCCCGCCCTGCCCCACCCCAGTCCGAATCCTCCCTCACCAGCCTCTGTTTGGCATGAACTACGTATCCATTTGGCTGTGGCACACTTTGCACTGGCCTCAAAACAGCACTTGACACCTGCACTGTGGGCGCTTTTTTTTCCTTTTTATCCTTATTTTATATGTAAGGGTATTTTGTCTGTGTGTATGTCTGTGCACCTGTACACAGTGTGTGCCGAGGCCAGATTAGGGTGTTAGATCCTCTGGAGCTAGAGTTACAGACAGTTGTGAGCCACCATGAGGGGGCTGGGAATCGAACCCAAGTCCCCTGGAGGAGCAGCCAGCGCTCTTCAAACTGCGGAGCCACCTCTCCAGCCTGGATGCCAGCCTTGTGATTATGCGCTTCTGCCTGAGCCCTCTCCTCTAAATTGCACCCTAGTGCCTGCTTTCTCCAGAGAAATTTGTAGTCTATCTTTTTATCCTCTGTGTGTGTGTGTGTGTGTGTGTGTGTGTGTTGCACGCACATGCACATACATATGCCACATGTATGGGGATTCCTGTGGTGGCCAGAGGCATTAGATCCCACCAAGTTACTGATAGTTCTGGCCCTCTGACTTGGGTACTGGGTATCAAGCTTGTATCTTCTGCAAGAGCAGCAGTATTCTTATTTGCTGAGCCATCTGTCCGGGCCCTGCCCTTTGCTTGTTCATTTCCTAGTGAGGACAAAGATGCTTTATTTATCTGTCTGGATCCATGATATCTTGGAACAAATAAGGTCCATTCAACAGATAGCTCTAAGAGAAAAGAATTACTGGGCTTACACCAGTAATTCTAGCACTCAAGAAGCTGAGGCAGGAGGAACACCTTGAGTTCAAAGCAACATAACGTGTCCCAGATCAACCTGGGCTACGGAGTGAAATCCTATAGAGAGAGAATCTGGAGGAGAAGGGAGGCCACAAGTGGTCAGAACCCGTCCTGGAAACTCAGAGCTGGGGTGCAGGGTAAGCCAGTGATGTATTCAGGTAGAAAGGGTCTTCTTGATGCCCCCACCCCAGTGCAGCAGGAACAGGGACAGCCTGGGGCCAGGATAACAAAGGCCAGGTCTTAACCTGTTTCAAAGCTGACTTTTGGTGGTAATGCTCAAAAGCCAGAAACAGAGTAGCTGGCTAGAAGAGCCGAGGTCTTTGAGGGTCATGGGAGATGGGATGGTGGAGTGGGGACGTTCTCTTCCTTTGAAAGCCATCCTGGGAAACTGAGGCACATGAAAAGAGTTTTGTAGGGAGCTCAAGGGACAGCGGGCAGAAGGCCCTGTGCTGGATGGGGTCTTCGTTATTTGGAACCTCCTTGTCTTCTCTGGTCAGGATACTAGGCCTGCATAGCTGTGCTCTGACCCAGTGCCTCAGGACTAGTCAAACTGTACAACTGTTTAGCTGTTTGGTGTCCGTGAGCAGGGACGAGAGCTGAAGAGGATGCCGTACATTCTGATGACATCTGAAGGCCACCAGATGTTCCGGGTCCTAAAACATGAAGAGATTATTAAGCCATCCGTCCCATTATAGAGTTTAGAATGCTGAGTGGAAGCCGGGCATAGTGGGGCACGCCTTTAATCCCAGAACTCCAGAGGCAGAGGCAGGTGGGTCTCTGAGTTCTGGGCCAACCTGGTCTACAGAGCGAGTTCCAGGACAACCAGGGCTACACAGAGAAACCCTATCTCAAAAAAAAAAAAAAAAAAAAAAAAAAAAAAAAAGAGAGAGAGAGAGAGAGAGAGAGAGAGAGAGAGAGAGAGAAAAGAAAAAAAAAGAATGCTGAGCTGAGGGAGAGCAAGTGACCTTGCTGAGAGTGACCTTGGAAGGAATAAGGAATGGACACAGTGACACCTCCACGGGAGTCCAGGAAGGGGGGAGCTGTGTGTTTCACAGTGTCCTGAAGGCACACAGGATGACAGGTGCATACTGTCGTCCTGTGAGACAGCCTAAGGGGAACAGGGGACTGAAACCTCCTGCTGGCTTCTCTGTGGCATTTCCTCTTTGCCTACAAGAGGCACCAGGTTCAACCTGAAGCTTGGCTTACTGGGGTGAGGGCAAAGCTCCCCTTCATCTAAGTCACCTCAGGACCATCAGCACCTGGCTGCTCACTAGAGAGCCAGCTCACCAGGGTCTGGTTACAGTTCAGGGGAGGCTGAGCCAGGAGGACGATTGAGCCATGTGTCCAAGTCCTTGAGTTCACAGATGGGACGCTGAGCCCAGAGAGGTTGGAGGACTTGTTCAAGGACATTCAGCCAGCTGGGAGCCCAGCCTCTTCCTTCCCTCCCAAGGTGCTTTCTGGTCCTCTGGACCGGAGTCTTAGTTCTAAGCCTGGTTCTTTTGTATGTTACACGTAGCTGTCACCGCACCCACATCCCGCACTGCTGGGCTGGGTGCTTGCACACAATGCAGTCTTCACCATGCTTTCTGCCCCCACCACTAAGGTGAACCAGGACCACATAGCCCAGCCTGGTTTCAAACTCTCGATGACCTTGAACTTGTGACCCTTCCATCCTCACCTCCTAGTGCTACCATGCCTGGTTTATACGGTTGGTTTGGGGAACTGAACCCAGGGCTTTGTATTTCTTTTTCTTTTTCTTTTTTCGGAGTTGGGGACCGAACCCAGGGCCTTGTGCTCGCTAGGCAAGCGCTCTACCGCTGAGCTAAATCCCCAACCCGAACCCAGGGCTTTGTGAGTTCTAGAGGAACCGTCTGCCAGCTGAGCTCCATCCTTAGCAAGACTCAAGGCCTTGCCTACTGTGTCAAAAGCCTCTACCCAACTGTGGCCTTGCCATCTAGGCCGCTGGGTCAAGGAGGGGGAGGGTTATGGGAGCAAGGACTTGTCATGAAACATGGGGAGATGGTTATAGACAGGTTAATGCTAAGTTCGATGCTACTTCATATGGTCTCCTGCGGTGGTCCTCTATGACAGGATCCCGAATCTCAGAGCTGTTAAGGTGCCCCCTGCCCACTTCCTCAACGACAACCTGAAGTTCAAAGAGGCCAAGTTCCCTGCCCAGAGTCGCTTAAACCCTGACTATCTTCAAACCTATGCTCCGTGCACAGGAACAAGACCATTGGTTCCATACAAATATTGATTCACTGGCCCAGTGCACATTTATTCTAGCCCTACTATGTGTCAAACCCTGTCAGAGACCTACTAGACATAGAAAGGAACAGGACATGGCTCATGCCCCATCCGCAGCCAGCAGCAGAGGTGGGTGGGGAATGTGGAAGGTTCCTTTCCCATGTCCTCTTGGTGACACTGACAGGGACCGGTTGGCACTGGCCCAGTTCCTCCCCCCAAAGAATGCACACTTGGAAAAGACCAAGGAGGGAGACTGTGATGACATCAAGCCCCAGGCATAGTCCTCTCAGCCTGGCTCTGACTCACCGCCCACACCTGCGCTGGCCTCCGGCAGTCAGGCTGCAAATAGCTGGGGAGGGACCAGAGGCAGCACCTGCACCCTGGGCTGCTGTCCCCACCCTCTCTGCCAGGAAATGGGTTGCTTCCCAGAGAACAGCTCAGCTTAGCCTGCTGGTCTTCTGGAGGCTCAGGGAGTGGTGGCCTCTAGGCCACCAGATGCTGTCCCAGGAGCAATAGGGACCACAGTAAAAGTCACTTCCCACGATGCTGGAGGTGGGTGGGTACCAAGTGCCCTTGCTTCTGGTGTTGAGCTCTTGTGGCTCTTTGCAAACTGGGCTGTGAGTGAGCCCATTTCACAGATGATGAGCTGGAGACCCAGAGGAGCAAAGAAATGCATGCACTTAAGGCTCTGCAAGCACTGTGCTAGGCAACATGGTCTCTATGTGATGTGTTTATAAAAAGATAAAGAGGGCTGGAGAGATGGCTCAGCGGTTAAGAGCACTGACTGCTCTTCCAGAGGTCCTGAGTTCAATTCCCAGCAACCACATGGTGGCTCACAACCATCTGTAATGGAATTCAATGCCCTCTTCTGCTGTGTTTGACAGCTATAGTGTACTCACATAAATAAAATAAAATAAATCTTAAAAAAAAAGATAAAGAGAGGATATGTCCTGGGTTCCTGGTTCAATCCTGGGTTTCAGCACCAATGTTGTGTTATAAAAGGATAAAGAGAGAGGGGATATGTTCTATAGAGGTCTGGGGAAAGGGCATGCCTTAGTGGGTCCATGCTGAGATATCCCTTCCCCCTGAGGGGCCAGCCACACGACGGTATAATATAGAATAGAGTTTATTTAGGGCATAGGGAGGGAGTTAAGAGGGTAGTAGGGCAGAGAGAGAGAGTAGAGACGTAGAAGAGTAAAAGAACTTTGAAAAGCCAAGTGTGGTGGTGGTGAACTCCTTTAATCCCAGCACTCGGGAGACAGAGGCAGGTGGATCTCCAGATTTGAAGCCAGCCTGGTCTACAGAGTGAGTTCCAGGATAGCCAGGGCTACACAGAGAAACCCTGTCTTGGAAAACAAAAAGCAAAACACACTGAAAAGCTAGAGAACATAGTAGGTGCATATCTCTTACCCCAGCACCATAGATGCAGAAATAAACCACATAGCGAGACCCTATCCTGAAGGGAGAGAGGAAAGAGATGGGATGAGGGAGAGAGTAAGCCAGTTGGGGCTAGAGAGGCAGCTCAGTGGCTAAGAGTGATTGCTGCTGTTCCCAAGGCCTGAGTTCAAGTCCCAGCACCCACTCTAGATGACTCATAACCATCTTTATTTAGCTCTAGCTCTCAGGGCTTTGACACCCCTGGCTTCCTCAGGCGCCTGTGCTCACACGCACACAGATTCACACAGTTAAGCATCAGAAAAGCAAACCTTTGAAATAGAGGAGAAGGAAAGGGGGGGAGTCAGGAGAGAGAAAGATGAAGGAAGGAAGGAAGAATGGAAGAGAAACTTGAAATGCCTCTAGCAGCAGCGGCTAGAACTCTGGGGAGGAGATGGGGCCATCAAAGTTAACTTTGGGGTAATTTTTTCATCCTTTTGTTTTGTTCGAGACAGGGTTTCTCTGTATAGCCCTGACTGTCCTAGAACTCGTTCTGAAGACCAGGCTGGCCTTGAACTCACAGAGATCCACCTGCCTCTGCCTCCTGAGTATTGGGATTAAAGGCATGCACCACCACCCAGCTGTCAGGTTGTCATTTTTTGTCTTAACTAGAAACTAGCAGGTAAATGTACCCATTGTAGAGAAGGAAAACTGAGGTCCATGGATGGATATCCATCTATAGTATCAGAGTGAGGGCCAGCCTGGAACCATGGTCAAGTTCCAAGGTCCACCCCTCTCTCTTCCTGTACTCAGTGTCTCCAGGCTTGGAAGATGGTGAGTCCTTGCTTGGGAGAGAAGGTACTGGTGTTATTCAAAAGCCCTGGGCCAGGGGGACAAATGGTTCCGAGTTGCAAGCAGATGTGAGTGGGGGTCTGAGGCCTGGAGGATCTGAGTGAGGCCATCCAGGATGAGCTGACGCACCTGGCGATGGTCATCCAATCCCTGCCTCCCACACCCCCATATCACAGGTCAGTATCATGCAAGAGCAGACAATGCTGCAGGACGCCTGAAGGGAGGCAGTCAGGCTCGGTAGCAGCCCAGACGGCCTGAGCATCAGGCCCCACTCTCAGCTAAGCCTGGTTGTTGGCCTCTGGGCCTGACTGTCTGAGGGCCTCTCTGCCAGAGATGAGCTCTGGGCTGTGGTGGGCTGTGGACCTTGCAGCTGTGCAGGTCAGAGTCCTTCCTTCCCTTGGCACCTGCTTGAAAAGCCACCTATTTTAAACTAACTCTCTCTCTCTCTCTCTCTCTCTCTCTCTCTCTCTCTCTCTCTCTCTCCCTAGCCTGCCCTACCTCCTACCTCCCACAGAGGACACATGCGTTCCTAACCCCTATGACCAGCTCACTTCGCTATCCCGACATCTTCACTTTCTGTGGATCCCAGAGCCATCCTCTCGAGGCTGCAGGAACCCCCCACTCCCAACCCCGAATCCCCCACAAACACACACACACACACACACACACACACACACACACACACACACAATTTAATGCACGCTCTGAGCAGTTGATAATCTGGACCCTGGGCTTCGTGGAGTTTACAGTTCTTTAGTGCTAGGCTCTGCCCTGTTTTGTCTCCATTAAACCAGAAGCGCTGGATCTAAGGAGATGGAGTCGATGAGACTCGTCTCAGAAAACATGACCAGGGTTCAAATTTCTAGCACACGTGCAAAAAGCTAGACACATGTTTCCAGCATGGGGGGTTGGAGACAAGCACATCTCAGTGGCCAGTCTGACCTAAGCCCTTAGCATCACATTCGGAGAGAAGCCGTGTCCTAAGAAATAGAGTGCAGGGGCTGGAGAGACGGCCCCAGTGGTTGAGTGCACTGGCTGCTCTTTCGGAGGACCTGCGTTCAACCCCCAGCACCGACATGGTAGCTATCAACCATATGTAACTCAAATTTCAGGGTCCTCGACACCCTCTTCTAGCCTTTGTCACGGTACACACGTGACGCATACACACATATGCACACAATACACCCATGCCTATGATTTTTTTCTTTTAATCTTAAAAAAAAAAAAAAAGAAGAGATCAACTGAAGAGGCTGACACCTGGTCTCCACACACAAGTGCACGTATGTACATGCACCCCCACACACACACACACGTACACACAATATAAACTCCAAGAACTTGGTGACTCATTCCTGTAATCCCAGCACTTTGGAGGTTGAAGCAGGAGCATTGTGGAGTTTAAGGGCAGTCAGAGCTGTATGGTGGGGACCCTGTCTCAGGAAGAAGACAAAACACTAAGATAATATAAACAAACCTAGAAGTAGGGAAATGAGTCTGCGGCCTTCGGGCGCAGTTCAGGGGTAGAGCATTTGCAGGGTGTAAAAGCCTGGGTTTAACCCGAGTTCAGAAAGAGAGAAGACAGATGTCTCGGCAGCTGCGACGGTTCCCTCTTTTTATTTTATTTTCAATTTATTTATTTTTAAACCAGGGTTTCTCTGTGTCACGCTGGCCATCTGGGAACTCACTTTGTAGCCCAGGCTGGCCTCGAACTCACAGAGATCTGCCTGCCTCTGCCTCCCAAGTGCTGGGATTAAAGGCGTGTAGCACACACCATTTAAGTTCCTTTTTTTTTTTTCTTTTCTTTTTTTCCGGAGCTGGGGACCGAACCCAGGGCCTTGTGCTTGCTAGGCAAGCGCTCTACCACTGAGCTAAATCCCCAACCCCTCAAGTTCCTTTTTAATCTATATTTTATATCATCATCACCATCATCAATATTAGTAGTAGTAGTACTGGCATTAGAAACAACTTTACGGTCAGCCTCTGAATCCAGTGATGATGCTACCCCTGGCTGACAAGGACCCTCTTGCGTCTGTTGCCTTGGCAACTGCCACAAACTCCTGGGTGTGCACCTCACCTGTGTGCCTCACCTGTGCATGGTGGGTGGTGGTACCAGTGATCACTTCATGGCCTGAATAAAAGGCAGAGACCCTCAACCCCTCGCCCCGTTTTTCCTCCTTTTCTTACTTGGTCTCCCTAATAAACTTCTTGTGAGACTATGTTGGCCTGGCGTGATCTGTATGGGTATGAGCTGCCTTCTAACATTATTATTATTATTGTTGTTGTTGTTGTTGTTGTTGTTGTCGTCGTCAGGGAATGGGCACAGCTTGGCCTTGAACACATTATACAGTCCAGGCCAGTGTCAGACTCAGTATGATTCTCCTGCCAAGGCTTCTCCGTTGTGGGGATATAGCTGTGGACGAGCACACTTAGTTCTATTTTTTTGACATCTGAGCATCTGCTTACCCAAGGGAGGCTGCTGCTCCCACGGCTGGCTAATTCACAGAGCATTCTTCCACATCCCAGCCTGACAGCCACCAGCTTTTATCTCTAGTCATGCTCTCTGTCTAACCTTCCCTTGCCAATTTACCATCTCCCCTGCCCTAGTCCCCCTAGGCCAGATACTGAGCACCTAGAGACTCGCCTGCAGGATCCAAGTGATGGTTATCTAGGCCCTAACCTCATTTGCACTTGCTGCGGTCACTCCTGGGGGGGGTTTCTTCCCACAGAAACCGCGTTCAAGGCTCTGGGCTGCACTCTCTTCTTGTTGACCTCTCCTGTGCTTCTCCACAGAAACACGGTGTGAGGGAGGGCTGTGGGGGGAGGACTGTGGGGGAAGGTCTGTGGGGGGACTGTGGGGGGAGGGCTGTGAGGGGAGTGCTGGGGGAGAGAGGGGGTACTGAGTGTTATAACTCCACCCTACAGACCTCAGGGACATCATCTCTGTGAATTAAGTCCCAGCCACAAGTGGAGGTAGCTCTCAGCCTTTACCTGTTATGGGAAGGAGCCTGGAGTTGACAGAAGGTCAGTATGCCCGAAACAGTAACAATAATACAGAAGTTGCTGGTCTTTTCAAGGTTTTTTATGTTTTACTGTTATTGAAAGCAGAACCAATCATCTCTGTATGTATATAAATTATACTCATAGTCTTAAGATTTATTTATTCGTTTGTTTGTTTGTTTATTGATTTTTCTAGACAGGGTTTCTCTGTGTAGCCCTGGCTGTCCTGGAACTTGTTCTGTAGACCAGGCTGGCCTCCAACTGAGAGACCCACCTACATCTGAGTGCTAGGATTAAAGGCATGAGTCTGTTTTGTTTTGTTTTTGTTTTTTTAATGGAGTCTCAGGTGTTCCAGTCTAGCCTCAGATTCACTGAATAGCCAGGGATGGCCTTGAACATCAGATCTTCCTGTCTCCAAATCACAAGTGATGGGGTTACGAGCTCATGTCATCACATCCAGGGTTTTATATGGTGCTAAGGATCAAACCCCGGCCTTTGTGTGTGCTAAGTGAGCTCTCTGAGCCCTGTCTCCGATCCACAAGTATTACCTAGAGTAAGAATTGTCAGGATGGATGGAAGATCTGGATTCCTAGCACCCACCTCACTCCATCCACTCACAACCATCTGGAACTCCAGTTCCACAGACTCTAACACTCTCTTCCGGCCTCTGTGGACACACGTACACAAGCGATGCATAAACGAACAAGCAGGCAAAACACCCAGACACATAAAATAAATAAAATTTAAAAATTAAAAACAATATCCAGGTAATAATGACTTGCCCATCTCCAAAGGACGATACCCCTTTCCTGGTAGAGCCTGTGCTATTACTGCCAGGGGTGCTGGCTCATGCTAGCACTCCAGTTCCCCTTCTAGGTCTGTCCAGCCCCAAAGTGCCAGCAGGAGGTCCCTGGGCTCAGGATGAACCCATCTTGGGAAACATCTCAAGAGCTGTACAGAGAGATTGCCATTTGGAGGAAGGGACTAGAAGACAAAACTAAAGAGATGCCTGTCCCAACTGAGCCTCATCGGAGCAGCCATGTTACCTACTCCACCTGTATCAAGGTCTCACCTGCCCAGTCTGCTCTCAATGGCCCAGGTATCCAGCCTGGGGATCCTCTTTCATGGCAATAAGTCTACTCAGGACAAAGTGGTGGGCCAAGCGCAGGGAGTGGGGCAGGGGAGGCAGAGAAACAGAGAGAGACAGAGAGACACAGAGACAGAGAGAGACAGAGAGAAACAGAGAGAGAGACAGAGAGAAACAGAGACAGAGACACAGAGAGAAACAGAGAGAGACAGAGAGAAACAGAGAGACAGAGAGAAACAGAGAGAGACAGAGAGAAATAGAGACAGAGACAGACAGAAACAGAGAGACAGAGAGAAATAGAGAGAGACAGAGACAGAAAGAAACAGAGAGACAAAGAGAGACAGAGAGAAATAGAGAGAGACAGAGACAGAAAGAAACAGAGAGACAAAGAGAGACAGAGAGACAAAAGAGACAGAGAGAGAGGGAGAGACAGACAGAGACAGAGACAGAGGGAGAAACAGAGAGACAGAGAGACAAAGAGAGACAGAGAGAGAGGGAGAGACAGACAGAGACAGAGACAGAGGGAGAAACAGAGAGACAAAGAGAGACAGAGAGAGAGGGAGAGACAAACAGAGACAGAGAGAGAGACAGAGGGAGAAACAGAGAGACAAAGAAAGACAAGAGAGACAGAGGGAGAAATGGAAAGAGAGAGAGACAGAGACAGAGAGAGACAGAGAGACAGAGAGAGACAAGAGAGACAGAGGGAGAAACAGAGAGAGAGACAGAGACAGAGACAGAGAGAGACAGAGAGACAGACAGAGACAGAGAGACAGACAGAGACAGAGAGAGACAGACAGAGACAGAGAGAGACAGAGAGACAGACAGAGACAGAGAGAGACAGAGAGACAGACAGAGACAGAGAGAGACAGACAGAGACAGAGAGACAGAGAGACAGACAGAGACAGAGAGAGACAGAGAGACAGAGAGAGACAGAGGGAGAAACAGAGAGACAAAGAGAGGCAAGAGAGACAGAGGGAGAAACGGAGAGAGAGAGACAGAGACAGAGAGAGAGACAGAGAGACAGAGAGAGACAGAGACAGAGAGAGACAGAGAGACAGAGAGACAGACAGAGACAGAGAGACAGAGAGACAGACAGAGACAGAGAGACAGAGAGACAGACAGAGACAGAGAGACAGAGACAGAGAGAGACAGAGAGACAGAGAGAGACAGAGAGAGACAGAGAGACAGACAGAGACAGAGAGACAGAGACAGAGAGAGACAGAGAGACAGAGAGAGACAGAGAGAGACAGAGAGACAGACAGAGACAGAGAGACAGAGACAGAGAGAGACAGAGACAGAGAGAGACAGAGAGAGACAGAGAGAGAATGAGAACACAGTAATGGTTCCTTAGGGAACAGTAATAGTAATTGCCAGAGCCTGAGTACCTACTGTGTGCTGGATGCTCTACTGAAATTTTCATTCATTTTTCAAAACTTATTAAGGGTCTACGTGATGGTTAGTGTTGAATCTCAATTGGGTGAGATCTAGGATTTTCTAGGAGACGAAGTCCTGGGCACATCTGAAAGTGAGTTTCTAGATTTACTCAGTGGAGACAGGAAGGCCTCCACTAACCATTGGTGGCACCATTCCATGGACTGGGGTCTCACAAAGAATAGAAGAGGTGGGGCTGGGGATTTAGCTCAGTGGTAGAGCACTTACCTAGGAAGCGCAAGGCCCTGGGTTCGGTCCCCAGCTCCGAAAAAAAGAACCAAAAAAAAAAAAAAAAAAAAGAATAGAAGAGGTGGGGAGGAAGGTGACAGTGACAGGTGACAGAGCAGCATCGGTCTCTGCTTCATGCCTGTGGCTGGCCCGCTGCTGCCCCATCTGGTCTGGGAGCCAATGATCCCTTCCTCCCCTAAGTTGCTCTTGTCGGGAATTTTGTTACAGAGGAGAAAAATGATTAATTCAGCCTCCTGTATGCCTTTACCTTTCTGGATCCAAGATACAGCCCTAGTGAAGCAGAAAGGACACTGCCCTCTCAGAACTCATGTATCCACCCGGGAGTTGAGCATCACCCCCCACCCACTTCTCCCATTTATTTGTTTTGGGTTTTGTTTTGCTTTGAAGCAGGGTCTCTTTACTCAGGCCAGGCTGGTCTGGAGCTTGACAGTCCCCCAGCTGTAGGCCGCATGTGCTGAGATTACAGAGGAGCCCCTCCACGCTGGCTTCTGCTTAGATAAGGATACTGCGACCAGAAACAGGCCAAAGGCACCAACCCCTGAGCGCTGAGACTTGACTTGAATCCAGACCTGCCAGGCTTCTCAGATAGAGCATCAGCTCAGAAACTTCGGGAGATGAAAAAAGCCAAGTGGTCCTCAAGCAGCCACCAGAGAAGAGGGTGCCCGGAGCCCATAGGAGGGGGTGCCGGGTTCCATCTGTGCCCCAGATGCAAGCAGTGACTGAGGCGCGGAGTCAGGGGCTGAGGTGGCCGCAGCTGTGGAGGGATAGATGCTCTCTGAACACAGGCTGTTCGTTGTCCTTGTTTGGAATTTCCTTCTTGACGTAAACGCTGTGAGTCACGGTCTTAACACTTGTCTCGGTTGCACAACCCACGGAGATGATTGCAGACGCTGTCATGCCTCCCGCCAGCCCGGTTTCAACGGTCACGATTCCCTTTCTCTGTCCCGGACGTGAGGGATTTCATTTGGAACGATGACAGAGCAATACAGGAAGAGGTGAGCCTAAGACCTCGTGTGCCACTCAACGGGCCTTCATGCTAATCCTCTGGATCAGCTCCAACAGCTCTGTCAGCACTCCTCCAAAACCCAAGCCGCCATCTTTGCCCTAGTGCCCCTGATGAGCAGAGAGTCAGCCAATGGTTAAATCTATGGCTTCTGGATTAGCTGGGCATAGGTCAAGCTCTGCTGTGTGATCTCAGGAAAGACAGTATACCTCTCTGAGCCTGTTATCTTATCCGTAAAATGATGAATAGTGGGTAAAAAAAGAGAAAAAGAAAAAAAAAAAGGTGAGGTGGGCCTTGTGAGTCCTGCTCTGAGGCCCTCCAGGCAGTTAATAATTGCTGGAGAGGGAAACTCACACTCCTCAGTGATACTGGTAAGGTAACCTTACTCAAGTAATTAAGTGTCCCCCATATTCATTTCAAGCAAAGGGCTTTAATAAAATTCCCTGTTTTTTTTTTTTTTTTTTTTTTTTTTTTTAAAGACATCAACATAGGAGTAAGGGTTTTTAGGATGAGAGGGTTTCTGGAGTAGTGGGAGCTAAGAGAGAATAGTGAGGGGTCGAAATACGTTATGCGTGGATAAGATTGTCAACATTTTTAATTTAAAAATTGTAAAAATGGGCTTGGGGATGGTAGAGCACATCTTTAATCCTGGCAGAGGTAGAGGCAGAGGCAGAAGCAGAGGCAAGTGGATCTCTGTGAGTTTGAGGCTAGCCTGGTCTACAGAGTGAGTTCTAGGATAGCCAGGGCTACATAGAGATACCCTGTCTCAATAAACAAAAAACAAAAAGACAAACAGAGATTATCGTTGGGCCTTTCCCTTTTGGTTTATCTCATTGCTTACTTATTGGTCCCCCTGCAAATGCCGACCTCCATGAGCGTAGAGGTCTGACAGTGGATTTCTCCTGGATGTTCTCAAAGCGTGGCGGTGTGCAGCACATAAACTGGGTTTGGTTGTATGTGACAGTAACCCCAGCTGTCTGGAGAGACAGGAGAATCAGAGACTCAAACTATCTTTTGCTACATCACGGGTTCAAGGACAGCTTGGCTTACTTGTGACCTTGTCTTTAAAAAAAAAAAAAAAACAATCATTTGGGTCAGAACTGTCTGAGATGGAGGAGCTGGGGAAGAGGCCAGACTGGCAGCTTAGTTGAAGGGATTCCCCCAGCTATTTCAGCCTGAGGCTGGGGCTCAGGCTGGAGACTTTCATACAGATGCCTGCTGCCTATTGCAGCCTTACCTCTCTGCCAGGGCTCAGGAATCCCTGATCTTCATAGGGAATCTTGCAACTCATTTTAAGTCTTGCCGGGTTTTGGTCAACTTCTTGATGGGTCCCAGAGCTGATATAGATCATTTTGTGTTTGCTGTCTGTCTCTGTCTCTGTCCCTGTCTCTGTCTCTGTCTCTCTTTCTGGTTGGTTGGTTGGTTGGTTGGTTTTCAAGACAAGGTTACATAACCTTGGCTGTCCTGGAACCCACTCTGTAGATCAGGCTGGCCTTCAACTCATAGATAATCCCTTGCCTCTGTCTGGCGAGTGCTGGGATTAAAAGCATGTGCCACTGTACCTGGTCCCAGTTGTTTTGCTCTTTAGGAATGCCACTCACGTGACCACCAGGGTTCTGCGTCCTGCGTCCTGTTCTGCTTACTCACAGATATAGAGATCACGGTGGTAGTCCTTGTCTAGCAAATCTCTATAAAGGTGAGCAAGGGTCACCCACAGTGCAGGTGGCCACACCACTATGGGGTCTCCCTGTTCTCCTGTGGGACGATATTCTTTTCCCTGCTCAGAGAGAAGAGCACCACCTTCCAGCCCGCCTTCACGTCCTCAGGTACCAAGGACTTGTGTATTTTTGAGTCACAGGAAAACTTCATGACGCTTTCAGACATAGCTACACTGGATGCCACTTTTCAAGAAGCAGAAGAAGGGGTTGGGGATTTAGCTCAGTGGTAGAGCTTTTGCCTAGCAAGCGCAAGGCCCTGGGTTAGGTCCCCAGCTCCGGAAAAAAAAAAAAAGCAGAAGAGAGTCCAGGAAGTGAGCCACAGAAGACACAAGCCACCATAGCTGCTGCCAGAAGGCCATAACAGATTGTGCTAACATTCGTCTATTTTAGTTATTACAGCATACGTGTGCACATGGCATGTGTGTAGGCATGCTCAGCACGTGTGTGGAAGCAGGGGGACAACTTGTTAGAGTTGTTTCTTCCTTCCATCTGCAAGTGCATTCTGGGATAGAACTTAGACCACCATGCTTTGCTCCCAGCACTTTTACATGCTGAGCCACCGGGCTCGTTATTTACTGACTCTCTCGTATACCTGTGAGTGTTTTGCCTGCACACATGCAGCACATGTGTGCCTGGTACCTGTGGAGGTCAGAAGAGGACACCAGATTCCCTGGAGTTACAGATGCCTGTAAGCCACCATGTGGGTGCTGGGAACCAAACATGGATGCTCAGAGAGAGTAGCATAGGGGGTTGGGGATTTAGCTCAGTGGTAGAGCGCTTGCCTAGGAAGCGCAAGGCCCTGGGTTCGGTCCCCAGCTCCGGAAAAAAAAAAAAAAAAAGAGAGAGAGAGAGAGAGAGTAGCATACACTTTTAATTGCTGAGCCATCTCTCCAGCCTCTTATTTTATTGTAATGGGATTTAATTTGTATCCCATGTAAGAACAGGGGGTTCTAGAACTTTCCTTTGTCACAGAATGTGTTGTTCCCACCCTAGGTTTCATAGGAAGATCCAGTCCCTAGAAAAGAGGAAAGCAGAGGCCTCTGGATGCTAGAGGGAGCGGCTCAGGTGCCTGCTCAAGGGCCCTGTTGCTCTCCTGAGCTCCTGTCTCCCAGCTTCACCAACCCCAAGTCCTTCCATAGATCCCTAGGACTTGGAAGAATTCAGCTCAAAAATCACTAGACAAGAGCCACTCTCTATGGTTCCTCTCAGAGCACAGGAGCCACGGGGCACGGGGAGAGGCCGTTGTTCCCAACTTACAGATGAGGGCTCTTCATTGAGTCAGAGTCCAGCTGCCTCCCGAGGTCATGAGAAAGAAGGCGAGGGCAGGCTCGGGGCACAGGAAGTAGAGCCGGCCAGCTGGGAGGCTGCAGCGGGCGCGGGTACTGCGGCCTCCTGGATGGGCCAGTGACATCACAACCCCAGGAAACAGCTGCCCACGAGGTCCTCTCTGTCCCTCATTCCTCCTCTGGGAAAACCGGCCACCAGCTGTTACGGTGCTGTCCTTACTCTGGCTTTTCCTAGATTGTCCCCCGAGCAATCCATCATCCTTCGGAGTGGCGTCCACTTGCCCTCTGATGATCCACTACGTGCGAGACTAGTATCCCTGTGTAGCACAACTCACAATTGTGTGTCCTCCGATGTCATTGCATCGGGGGAGGAGGGGGCAGGACTGTTCATTTCTCCAGTGATGGAGGGTTGAGAGCAGTGGTTCTCAACCTGTACCCCCTTGTCGGGGGGGCCACATATCAGATTTTACATTATGATTTGTAACAGCAGCAAAATTATAGTTATGAAGCATCAATGAAATGACTTTATGGCTGAGGGTCACCACCACACCAGGCGCTGTGTTCTAAAAGGCAGTTGGGAAGCACTGATTTAAGGGGGTCCAGGCGTATCATACAGGTTCACCCAGCCTGGCTCTGTCTGACGGCAGTGTTTCTTCCCTTTCAGGAGCTAGCGTGTTTGATCGATGCAAAGTGGTTTCTTCATGCGTGGCAACGTGGGGCCGTGAATTGCATGGCCAGTGTCTTCTTTGCTAGTAACACCAGGCCTGCCATCCAGTCTGTCTTAGGGGTCTGTAAAGACAGAGGATAACACGGAGGCTCAGGGGAGCCATAACAAGAACTACAGATTTGGAGTCGGCAGGTACCGAGACCCATCTGCAGTCTCCAGAAATAACCAACACAAAAAAGAATAAGCCATGAAGCCTGGGGTGGGGCGAGCAGGAGCATGCATCAACCAGCCAATCAATCGACCAACCAACCAATCAATCAATTAGCCACTAACCAATCGATAGCTACTTACTAGCCATTCACTGTGTACAAGTAGCTTTAGGAGAAAATGTGTATTTGTCAAAAAGCAGGAAGGAGCTGGGAGATGGCTCAGTTAGTAAAATGCCTGCTACATAGGCACGAAGAATCGAGTTCAGCTCACCATCCTCCATCTGCAATCCCCATTTGGTGTGGGAGAAAAGGGCGCAGAGGCAGGCGGTTCCTAAGCACTTGATAGCCAGCCAGTCCAGCCAATCAGTGAGCTCTAGGCTCACCGAGCCCCTACATCAAAATATAAAGTAGAGTGTGATTTACGAAGGCATCCAGTGTCAAACTCTGGCTTCTAACACTCATGGGCACGCGCGTGAACAGGCACCTAAATGTATGTGCACACGTGATCACGCACACACATAACGTACACAGTATCGGAAAAGCCCGACCCCTAGTTTTCGAGTCAGAAAGAGCTCACATTGTATCTACCTGTCAGTGCCTCAGTTTCCCCATCTGCAATGTGGCAGAGTTAATACTGTCGACCTCCCAGGAGTGCTGCTATACCTTGAGTTACTTAAGCCTCCACTCAGCAAAGTACTTGGACTTTTCCCATGAACAGGAGCCATGATCCGTAATAAGGAGCTAACAAGATACCAGGTATTGAAAAAGCATCAAATGCATGCCAAGCCCTGTCCCTGCCCCCTGTGCATGTCCCCTGTCCCTTGATTTGTAAGTTGGGTAACAGGCAGACCTATGTAGAAGTGAGGTCACGGGGCAGGGTGGGCTGAAGGCCGGGAGCTGTGCCTCCAGAGAGCAGGGAGGGTGTGGCCCTGCCAGTCTGCGCATGTTTCCTACCGGAAGCAGGGTATGAATCAGATCCCACAGGACCTGTAAAAAGAGAATCAAATATGGTGGCTCACACCTACGATCTGAGCACCTAGAGGGCTGAGGCAGGAGGATCGCTGTGAGCTTGAGGCTAGCTAAGCTAGATAGCAAGGCTGTTTCCAAGCAAAACAAAGAAAGAGAGAAAAATAGATATTTGGGCCAGATGGTGACCTTTTCAGAAAGGTCCTGAGCTTCTGCAGGGCAAATGAGCTTCTGTAAAAGTGAGAGGTTTTCTAACTCTAAAAGAAAAAAAGGAAAAAGCCCCGAGGGTAAGTACAGAGGAGAATGAACTTAACTGTGTCCTGATCATTTGCATTTCTTTCAGTGTTGCTCCAATTTGGGTGTCATGTTTTATGCAGGGAATTTCCTATAGTGAATAGTCTCATATATTCATATATATATATAATGTAATTAATTTTTGAGTTAGGGTCTCACAATCTAGTGCCGTCTAAGTTAGAACTCACTATGTAGATCAGGCTGGCCCCAAACTTACAGGAATCCTCCTACCTCTGCCTAGGGAGTGCTGGGATTACAGGTGTGCACGACCACACCTTGGCCTTAGGTATTTCCGGCACATGTGGAATTATGCATACAGTAAGCATTCAATGAGTATTTTGTTGAATGAATATTAATCATATCACCACCACCACCACCACCACCACCACCACCATCATCATCATCATCATCATCATCATCATCATC
This sequence comes from Rattus norvegicus, assembly GCF_021556685.1. Lineage (NCBI taxonomy): Eukaryota > Metazoa > Chordata > Mammalia > Rodentia > Muridae > Rattus > Rattus norvegicus. Next base: position 154,363,695 of record NC_141538.1, read on the forward strand.
ATCATCACTGTCATCATCGGGCAGTGTTAGGAACGGAACCCAGGATGGTTCATGTGCTAGACAAGCGCGGTGCCCATTAAACTACACCCTCGGTTGACAATTTACTTTATATTTATTTCTTTTCTTTTCTTTTTTTTTTTTTTCGGAGCTGGGGACCAAACCCAGGGCCTTGCGCTTCCTAGGTAAGCGCTCTACCACTGAGCTAAATCCCCAGCCCCATATTTATTTCTATTTTACATAAACCATGACGTCTTAAACGGTATGCTAAATTTCATGCTTCCTTCCTGGGACAAGAGGAATATGTATATCGGAATATGTATATCGTCAGGCAAAGGCAGACCCCGGGCACAACTGGAAAAAGTGGTTGGAATGCCCAGTCTCAGTGCTGTTAGGACAAAAGCCACACAAAAGCCTCCAGAACCTGAATCAGACACAAAGGCTGAAAACTGCTGGGCTGTGTGGTTCTGAACTTGGTCAGCTGAGGGGAGGCGGGTGCAAAGCCTTTCTTTAAGCAAGCTTGCAGTCGGAGGCCTGACACTAGAGGGAACGGGAATTCACGCCTCGTCTTCTGCTTGGAGCCCTTGAGGTCTCTGCACACTGCCCTTGCCTTGAGATAAGAAACTGGGCGGTCTCTTGAAGGTTTATTTTGTTTCTGGAGCTGCCAGATCCAGTGGGTGGATTGTGTCTTGAAATAGAAGCATCTTAAAAGGCCTGTGAATCATTCCTCTGAGCTGGTTTGCCTGAGAGGTTTCATATCCTGTTCTCAGATATACCTTGAGCAATGGGTGTGAGATGTATGTGGTGTGTGTGTGTGTGTGTGTGTGGTATGTATGTGATATGTGTGTAATGTGTGTGTAGATGTGATATGTGTGTGTGGTGTGGCATGTGTATATGTGGTATGTTGTGTGTGTCTGTCTGTGTGTGTCTGTGGAATGTGTGTGTGTGTGTGGTTTGTGTGTGTATATGTGGTGTGTGTGTGTGGTGTGTGTGTGTATATGTGGTGTGTGTGTGTGTGGTGTGTATGTGGTGTGTGTGGTGTGTATGTATATGTGATATGTGTGTGTGGTGTGGCATATGTGTGTATCTATGTGTATGTGGTGTGACGTGTGTGTGTGTGTATGTGTGTGTGTAGTGTGTGGGAGTGTGTCTGGGTGTGTTGTTTTCAGGCCTATTTGCTTAGGATTTGATTTTGAAACTTTTACTTTCTTTTAATAGCTTTTTTTTCAAGCTGGAAGAAGTTTTCAAATGTTTTTTTCGAGAAAGTTCAAACCCTCTTAGAATGACTAAGGCCCTGGGAGGAATTTGGACTTTGTGAGGGGAATTTGTATCCTCGGTGAATCATCCAGTTACTGAGTTCAGCAGAGAGAAGGCCTTTTGAAAGGCTTCTAGGTTAACCCCTCATTGTGCAAATGGGGAAACTGAGGCCTGGGGAGGGAAAGGAGTTCTGCAGAGGTCCCTTGGCCTGTCAGTGGCAGGGGCAGTGCAGGCATGAGTCTAACTCCCAGGGAAGCTTGGGTTGCAGGGAGCTCATGGGAATCCTCTATCTGTTTGGTGGGCACATTTTTAAAATCAGAGGCAGAGGAGCACAGACTTCAAGGGGTTGGTGGAGAGGGACAGCACAGGACACATGCAGCTATGGCATCCACGTTGTCAGTTAACTCCCTGGGATCCTGTTAGGCAGTGATTTCAAAAGGGGGACATTTGACAAAATCAGAGGTATTTTGGTTTGTCACAGCTTGGATGGGGGTTGCTACTGGCATCTAATAGAGGTGGAAGCGAGGATGCCTTTAAACCCCCTAACACACACAATAGACACAGCTGAGTTGTCCGCTCCAAATGTCCATAGTGTTGGGGCTGGGGAGAGGTCTGTGTGGCAGAACTTACCCTCACAGTGCCTCGGCTTCCTTTTGTATAAAGGTTGTAACATGATAATCATTATAAGATTAAATAAATGAATGTATATAGCTCACTTAGAACACTGCCCTGAATATAGTAAATATTGAATGAATCATTTAAAATAACACACACACACACACACACAGAAAGAGAAGCAGGGAGCCTGGCAGTGGTGGCTCACGCCTTTAATCCCAGCCCTAAGTAGGCAAAGGCAGGGTCTCTGTGGGTTGGAGGCTAGCCTGGTCTAACAGAATGAGTCCCAGTACAGCCAGGGCTACATGGAGAAACCCTGTCTCAAAAAACCAACCAAACAAACAAATACCCGAAAAAGTATCAGGTGCACACATGTAATCCCGGCACTCAAGAGGCAGAGGCAGCAGGGTCTCCAAAAATCTGAAGCCAGCCTGGGCTACACTGTAAGATTCAACCCAGCCTGGGCTACAGAGAAGACCCTGCCCCAAAGAAAACACACAAAGATGACTAACACCAATAATGAGACCCAGCTTGTGCTGATTCACAGAAGATAAATGGAAGAATTATAGTTAAAGCCTGTGTTCCCTTTATTGTGTGTGTAGGGGGTGGGGGGATGGATATTGTCATTTTAAGGGTACAATAGATAAAGGACTGGAGATCTGCTGGGTGGTGGGGCCCTGTCAGAAATGGAGGCACATTCAAGTAGCATCCTAGGCCCCCCTAAGTTTTGCCTTTTCAGATAGACTGCCTTAAATTTCACTTCATGTTTTATGATAAGGTGATTCGAACTTCCTCAGCAGTTCAACTCAGGTCTTTTATAATAGCTCACGATGAACTCAGTCCCCTCCTGACACATAGCAATAATGAGATCAGAAGTAGACTCCCGAGGGCAAATATAGCTGGTGTTCAGAAACAGGCAAAAGGCAACGCAGATAGGCACGTGGCTGCCAGACCATCTGTCCTAGTTAGGGTCACTGTCGCTGTGAGGAAACACCATGACAAAAAAGCAACATGGGGAGGAAAGGGTTTATTTGGCTTACACTGTCACATCACTGTTCATCATTGGAGGAAGTCAGGATAGGAAGGCAGGACAGGAACCTAGAGGCAGGAGCTGATGCAGAGACCATGGAGGGATACTGCTTACTGGCTTGCTCCCTGTGGCTTGCTCAGCTTACTTTCTTATAGACTAGCCCAGGAATGGCATCACCCACAGTGGGCTGGGCCCTCCTCCATCAATCACTAATTAAGAAAATGCCCTACAGACTTGCCTACAGCCTGATCTTATGGAGACATTCTCTTAAGTGAGGTTCACTCCTCTCGGATGACTTTAACTTGTGTCAAGTTGACACAAAATTACCCAGCTCAACACCAGTCGTTCCCTCAGAAAGATGGCAAGGCCTGAAAGAGGCCTTCAGTCTGGGAGGATGGCCCTGGGGCCTTGCACACCCCTCAGGGCCCGCATCTGATCTTCCTATCTTGAGCCTTGATGCCCTTTTACCCAGTCTGGGAATGTTCCACGCTGTCCACTTTAACCCTCTAATCTTATTCTCAGCCAGAGGTGAAATTCCTGCACTGGCCACTGATGGCCCAGCTTACTGGAACATTCCTCTGTGCAGCCCCAGGCCTCATATCCCTAGAACAGTTTCTCAGCATGCCTCTGCTTTGCCTGGGACCCCCTTTCCAACTTTTCATTGAAATATTGGAGGGTTAAGTGGTTAAAGCATTTGCTACATAAGCGTGAGGACCAGATTTCAGATCCCTAGAACCTGGGTAAAGGCTAAGAAAGCTGAGAGCTGGTATTCCGGTGCTCAGAGCTTGGAAACCAAAGACCCCAGGATTATGCTGGCTACCCAGGCTAGCTTTATCTGTGAGCTCTGAGTTCCTTTGAGAGAGCCTGCCTCAGTGAACAAGGCAGAGGACTCCCAACAGTCAACTCTGAACTTCCATATGCCTGTGCACATATATGCATCCACATTGACACACAAATATGCACCCATACTTATGCAAACACACACATACACACACACTTTCACATGCAGAAGAAACAACAAACAAAAATTTGGTGCTGCTTCCCAAGCATTGGAAGTTAGGCACGTTACACACAGCATCTCTCCTGGCTGAACACTCTTTATGTCTTGTATTGAGTTTCCATTGCTGCTCTAACAAATGACCCCCACCAGAAGACGGCTTGAGATAACAGTACACGTTACAGCCCTGTCAGTTAGAGCACAGACTTGACCCCACTGGGCCAGAATCAAAATGCCAGCGGAACCACACTCCTTTCTGGAGGCAAGTTAAAACCTACTTCCTGACTTTCCTGGCTTCTAAGTTGGCCCCTATGCCTTGGTTGGTGGCTCTCTCATCAAGAGCAAAGAGGTGGCATCCCCTCCCTCTCTCCAATGCCCCATTTCTCTCCCCGACTTGTCATATGACACTTGAATTGTGCAAAATGCCCCGTCCCTGATAAACTGATGAATGGCCTTAGTTTTTTGTTTTGCTTGTTTGCTTGGTTGGTTTGGTTTGGTTTTGGTTTTCTAATTGCCTGACTCTGCTTCCTCAGTGCTAGGATAAAGGCAGGCACCACCACTGGCCGAATGGCCTTAATTCTGTCTGTAAACTAATGCCCACTTGCCGTGTAGATCAATAGACATGAGTTTCACGGCAGAGCTCGTGTGAAGGGTTGCTCTGTAGCCCACTACATTAACCTACACAAGGAGCGCTGAAGACCAGACCAATTCAGAGAGCAGCCCATGCTCCTCCTAAAAGGAGCAATGCTACTCACTTAGTGTGATGTCACCGGGCATGACAGCAGGCTCGGTGTGACCAGGTGTGACCGGTATTTCGGGTAAATATAGAAAGTCAGACTTTTAGGTGAAACATTCTAATTTTGAAATCACCGTGAAGATAAGACGAGAAAAAAGAAAGGGGGGGGGGAACCACATCAAAACCAACTCAGGGGCTATATCTGATCCTCAGCCACTCAGGTGTATTCTAGGGGCCTCTCGTGTCTCACCGGCCTGGGTCAGAAGATAAGAAATCACCCAGTACGTGCCCTGGGGATAAGGCGCCAGCTGAGAGCCTGGAGGTAAGAGAGGAAACCAGTCAGAAGCACAGTGGGCACCTGTGGGGATGCCTCAGGGGAAGGCTGTGAGGGAGAAGGGACCAACCATCTCCCTGAGGGACCAGCCATCACCTGCTGTAGGAATCAGTGGAGCATCAAAGAGAACAGGAACTCAGGTTGAGGTCAGCCTGCAGAAATCCTGCAGAACAAGGTGGCTTCGGGCCTCGTGGCTTCAGAACAAACCAGGCAGACCCATTCTAGTAGCCGCACACTGGATTCTTTTCTTCCCTGAAACCTTAGCTGCCCTACAGCTGGGGGATGGCGGGCATGGGCCTGCGAAGGAAGTTTTCCACCCTACTTATTCCTTTATTTATTATTTGTGTACGTGCACGGCTGCATCTGTACAGGGAGGGAGGAAGTCAGGGTTGGGGCATCCTTCTTAACTACTCTCCACCTTATCTTTTGAGAAAAGGTCTCTCACTCAACCTGGAGTTCGCTCATCCTGCTAGACTAACTGGCCAGCCAAACTTGGGGATCCTCCTGTCTCCACCTCTGTGGCACTGGGATCAATCTCATCTGGTTTTTTCTTGTAAGTTTCAGGGTTCTGAACTCATGTCTTCGTAGTTGAATGGCTCATACTTAAGCAACTGAACTATCTCCCCAACCCCCACCTTAATTCTGCCTGGTTAATTTTTAGTACTAGCGATCAAACCCAGGGCCTTCGACAGGATAGGAAAGGCCTGTACCACTGAGCATACCCCTGGCCCAAACTTTCAATTTTTTGTTTGATTGGTTTGGTTTTGCTTTTTAATTACTCTTTATTTATTTGTTTATTTATTTATTTTTGAGGTAGGGTCTCTCTGTGTAGTCCTGGCTGTCCTGGAACTCACTCTGAGGACCAGACTGGGCTGCAATTGAGAAATCTGCCTTCTTCTGCCTCTCAAGTGCTGGGATTCAAGGTGTGCACCACCACCTCCCAGCTTTTTTAATATTTTGAAAAAAAAATTTTTTTTCTTTTCTTTTTTTTCGGAGCTGGGGACCGAACCCAGGGCCTTGTGCTTGCTAGGCAAGAGCTCTACCACTGAGCTGAATCCCCAACCCCATATTTTGAAAATTTTGAACCCAACAACATTATCACGTACTTAAACATTCATGGGAATCCTTTTGTTCATTAAGAATATTTACTTATTTTGAGACAGGGTCTTACGATGTAGCACTGGCTAGCTTGGAATACATTATGTAGACCAGGCTGGCTTTGAACTCACAGAGATCCACCTGCCTCTTCTGCTCCAGTGCTGGCATTAAAGGCAAGTGACACTACTATATATGACCCCAAAATATTTTAAATGCCATACTTTGCATTAGAAATAAAAACAAGGGCTGGAGAGATGGCTCAGTGGTTAAGAGCACTGTCTGCTCTTCCAGAGGTCCTGAGTTCAATTCCCAGCAGCCACATGGTGGCTCACAGCCATCTGTAAAGAGATCTGATGCCCTTGTCTGTACCTCGTGTGTATCTGAAGACAGTTACAGTGGACTTATATATAATAAATGAATAAATCTTTAAAAAAAAAGAAATAAAAACAAGATTGATGTTCAGACGATGGCTGCCATCCTTTTATGAAGGTGGTAGGTGTGGTCTCGTGGCAGGATGGCCTAGGAAGGGGAATCTGCCCATTGACCAATCACCTGCTGCCATGGCTACTCTTTCCTCATCCCCATCTTCCAAGGCCTAATGACCCAGGTTTGTGTCTCCAGAGATCTGTTCTCCTGCATTCTGACTGGAGGGGAGCTAAGACCCTAGAGGAGTCGCCTGACTTGTCCCTCCCAGGCTGGAAGTCACTTACTTCACCTCTCCGAGCCATTTTCCTTGCCTGTAATATGGGAGGGAAGTGTTACCTGCTCCACAGTTTAACGTGTGGGTTAAAGGGCCCAGAGTGATAGGGGACAAGGCCCAAGGAACTGAGATGTAAGGTACATGGCAGCTTGTGACAGGGTGACAGGCAGTGTCCCCTTTCTGAGCTGTAACAAATAATGGCTAAGGATAATAAAGGCATAACTGCCAAAAAGTATTTCCTCCTCCCCCTCCTCCCCCTCCTCCTCTTCCTCCTCTCTCCTCTTCCTCCCCATCCTCTTCCTCCTCTCTCCTCTTCCTCCCCATCCTCTTCCTCCCCCTCCTCTTTTTCCTCCTCTTATTCCTCCTCTTCTTTGTCCTCCTCCTCCTCTTCTTCCTCCTCTCCTTTGTCCTCCTCCTCTTCTTCCTCCTCCTTTTTCTCTTCTTTTACCCCCTCAGAGTCAAGCTCTCAGTCAGGCTGGGTGTGACCTTGTAGACAGAGGTTATCCTACGCCTTTGTCTCCTCGCGGAGGAAAAGCTTGTATCACTATGGACAGCCTTTTCTTTTGTTTCCTATGAGCTTTATTGAGCTGCAATTTACATAAGATTCCTCTGCTTTAAGTCCATGGTAATTTTTCTTGCATCTGCTTTAAGTACACAGTAAATTTTTTGCATATTTTACAGAGCAGTGTGACTAGGTCCACACCAGCTTGAGAATATTTCGTCATCCCCCACAAACCCGGTTCCCATTAGGATTCACTCCCCAGCCCCAGACAAACACCAATCTACCCCGGGTCTCTCTAGATTTGCCTTTTATGGGAATTTCGCATAAGTGGAACCATACATTATGTGACCCGGAGAGCATTTCCCCTCACTTAGCACGGTTTTGGAGGTCTGTCATGAGGCTGCCTGTTTCAGTAGTTTTTAAGGGCTGAATAATATTCCATTGTGTGACTCCATCATACTTGGGGGATGTAGTCACCCATTGTGAACATTTGAGTCATTACTGCTTGGTGGTTATGGGGCTGTGGCAATGAACGTCCTTACAAGTCTGTGGATGTGCTTCTGTTTCTCCAGGTATCCGATAGCTGGGAGGAGATCGCTCAGTCACATAGTAAACTTGGGTTTAACTTAAAAACAAACAATCAGCCTTTTCAAAAAGTGTGTGTATGTGTGTGTGTGTGTGCATATGTGTGTGCATGTGTGTGTGCATGCATGTGTGTGCATGTGTGTGTGCGTGCGTGTGTGTGTGCATTCACATGCATGAGTTTATGTGCACCACATGTATGTAGTAACTGGAGTTACAGTCAGTTGTGATCTGCCTCCTATGGATGTTGGGAATAGAACACCATGTCCTCTGGGAGAGCAATGAGCACCCTTAGCCCCCGAGCCATCTCCAGCCCCTTGCCCGTGTTTTGTTTGTTTTAATATATTCTGTTTAGCAGCGTGTGAGACTTTGCTGCGAAAATTAATACAAAGAGCTTAGGGTGATATCGGGTTATAGGAGCCGTTAAAAACGCGCAGCTAATATTAATAAGCTTTTCTTTTTGATTCTTTATCCCCCACCCCCAGTTTTAAATCCTAAACTGAGGATTTCCAGCAGGTCTAGGGTGAGCCCTAGAAGAGCGTCCAGTGGAAACAACAGATTTAGAGTGCCCCAGTACTGTTGCTTCCCTCCCTGAATAAAACAGGTCTCTATTTTCCCCTCCCCTCCCCCTTCCCTGTCCTTCTCCCTCCTCACCTCTCTCCTCCCTTCCTCTCCTCCTCTCCTCCCCTCTCTTCTTCCTCGCCCTCTGCTTCTTTTTTCCATAGCTGAGGATTAAATCCAAGGTCGTGTACACGCTGGGCAAGAGCCCTACCACTGAGCTATACTCCCCAATCCAATAAAGCGCAGCTCATCCTGACAGTCACCCGAACCTGTTGGGACCCTTTTTCTTTATCTGTTAAGATGCCCTTTAGCCTGTCTCTCAAAGTTCTCCAGGTACCCCACCCCCATCTGCTTACCCAGTCGTGATTGGTCTGTTCTCCCCTTGACCCCTGTCCATTCTGTCTGATGAACTGGCCCTCATGGCATCCTGTGTCCACCTTTCCTTCGCTTCTCATGTCAAAATACGAGCCGTCCTCAAGGCTCAGTGACTGGTAATGTCCACCAGCATTGTCCAGTCAGTAGCCAGGGTCCTAGCTGACCACTCAGCCCCTGAAATGTGACTGGACCAAACTGAGACAATGCTTGGCTCTAAAACACTTGCTCATCCTAATGACTTACTGTGAAAAAATAGCATTAAAAAAAAGAATGGTTTTTATATCAATTATGTTTGGAATAATAAAGTCAGATGGTTTTTTTTGTTTTGTTTTTTTTTTGTTGTTGTTCTTTTTCTCGGAGCTGGGGACCAAACCCAGGGCCTTGTGCTTCCTAGGCAAGCGCTCTACCACTGAGCTAAATCCCCAACCCCAAGTCAGATGGTTATTAAAAACCAACTTCACGCTTGCTAAAATTACTTATCCGTTCATCTATTCGTTTATTTTTATCTTCTTGAAACAAGTGTCCCATGTAGCCCAGGCTGACCTTGAACACCTGGTGTAGCTAAGAATAACCCCAAATTCTTGATCCTCCTGCCTCTGCCTCCCAGGTGTTAGGATTACAAGTTTGTGTCACCCTACCATGATGTCCTCTTTAAAAGACAACAGAATTCCCTATTAATCTTTGATTTGCTAAGAACAGAACACAGGACCTTCTGCGGATACTCTACATAGAGGGACAACCCTCCCCCCAACCCTGGCCCTCCTGTATAGTCTTTTAAATGTAAAGTTACATATGCGGCTCACATTTGTGGTTCATATGTGAACAGGGAATGTTTACTGTGCACTTGCAGAGGTCCGAGGACAACTTTTAGGTATCCTTTCTCTTCCTCCATCACGTGGGGGCTGGACAGCCATCTCGCCAGCCATATTTCTCACATTTTAATGTCTGTTGCCTTGCGTGCTTGTATCTGGCACAAGGCTCAGCATACTCCCGTGTGGGGTGGATGTTGTGACTATCTTTTCTTTACAGAGAAGGAAATCCAAGGGAGAGGGTGACCTGGCCGAGGTCACAGATTCCAATTTCAAGCCTAAGCTGCCTGACTCCCAAACCTATCTTCTCCAGTGGGGCCTTGTGGCCCAGGATGCTATCCAGACTGCCTAGAGCTGGGGTGGACTTGTTCCTTAGATTAGACCAGCTAAGAGTGATAATGAGTCCGTTAATCAGGGCCCAAAAAGAATGCTTGCCTTTCATACAGACAAAAATGAGAAAACTGATTAATATGAAACACGTATATCTATTGACCCTTGGGATGTGTGGGTAAAATAAAAGGCTGAGGTCCCGTAATCTGAGGGAGCATATTATATTCCAAGGATGGAGATTGATGCCCAGGGAGGAGGATGGCTTTACCAAAGGCTCCACTCTGCTGGCAGTCCTTGGAGCTGTGTTTGCAGAATTCCCAGCTCAGACTCCTTGGGGACATCAGTCTTTACTGGGAAGGTTTCTGCCCTCAACCACCTAGAAGCCCTTTTCTTGACCCAGTCCTTTCTTTCCCTTTCTCCCCTTCCTCTCCTTAGGGACTAGAGTGAGGAAGGTCACAACCCACTTCCCTCCAGGGTCCCAAAGCCACCATCCGGTGCTGAGCCAGGAATCCCCTCAGAGACTTAAACAGCCAGAGGACCCTCTGCTCCATTTCTCTCTCGACTTAGCTGACTCGGTTTCCCCAAAGCGTCTTTCCCGAGATTGTCTTAGACTTCCCAGCTCTGCCCCGATCTGCTCTCACTCAAGGTGAGGAGGTGTTGAAACAACCACCTACCTCCCCCTGTGCCCTCTTCCCAGCCCTGTCCAATGAAGCAGGAGAAACCGCAACAGAGACACGCTGAATCCATCAAACCCCCGAACCCAGGAAACCACAGGCAGAGGCTGAGAAGGCGCCACTGAAATAGAGGCGCGGAAACAAAGGCTCAGAAAGAATGTCCCGGACAAAGAAGGAGGGGGAAAAAAAAGGATGTGCAGACTCGGGGAAAGGCCTGGGAAGAGCGACGAATGGAGACAGAGATGAGGGAATCTAGAGATGAGAGAACCAGAAAAGAGAGCAGAAGGAAAGATGGAAAAGTCAAGAGTTTGAAAAAGGGGGCGGACGATGGGGACAGCGCTGGCAGGAGACCCAAGCGAGCGGGGCCGGGCGCGGGTCCCAGGTCCCCGGGGGCGGACCCTGCTGGCGGCGCCTGGCCCCGCTGCGGCCGTCGGAGCAGCCACATTCCTCCGGGTTTCCCACACATTCGCCATCAAAGCGTCCCCAAAGCCCCAGCTTTTCCCGCGCCCCTCCCCCGCCACTGGCTGGAGAAGCTATTTTTCACCCCCTCCTGGTCTTTAATCTGTTGTGGGAAAAGAAAGCGGCTTTTGTTGAACGAGGGGCTGCTCGGGGGGGGGGGGGGGCGGGGAGGAGGCGCGGGCGATTGTGTGTCCCGCAGCTGCGCGCCAACGCTGGGGTGGGGGCTGCCGGGGTGCAGGCCGAGCTGGGGTTCCGGGGAAGGTGGGCCAGGGTGGTAGGGACAGCCTGGTCTCGGGGTAGAGGCCAAGTAGGGTCTGCCCATGAAGGTGTGCTAGGGCTATAGGTTGTAGAACAGCCAGGGTACGGTGTGCTCGCAGGGAAGGTGGCAGTGAAGACAGAATGGAGGAAAAAGCTACCAGAATGCCATTGGCCAGGTTGCAAGAAGACGACTCACATTGCCTGGACACATAGAAGTCTGGAGCTGCAGCCCTGCCAAAGACTGGGCGCCATTAATTTGTTTGGTTTTATGGTGCTGGGGAGAGCACCCTGGGTTCCTTGTGTGCTGGGTAAGCAAGCATTCCACCAATAAGCTACGCCCTCAACCAGACAGCTTGCATTTAAATCCCGCCCATCTGCAACCCTCACCTGTAGCCCAGACACACTCAGGGGCTCTCACATCAGAATGGGACAACACATGCTGCTTGACCCCAAAAGTTCTGTGAGTCTTCAAAGGGGTTTCCTTCGAATTCCATGCCCACAGCGTAACTTTGCAACCCTCACCGTTCCGCCTTGCTCAGGTCCCCTCACCTCTTGTAGCCTCCGTCAATAACGAGGATTGATCCATGCTGATCCGTGTAAAATGCCTGCTCAGTTAGGTTTGGTGGGACACGGACTGTAATCACAGCACTTACAAGGCCGGGGCAGGAGGATGGAAAATGTAAGGACAGCCTGGGCTACATAGCAAGACTCCATCTCATAAAACATAAAGAAACAAATGAGCTGTCAGCCCATGACTGGCACTCAGCAGACGCCTTCACCACAGAAGTCTGCTTGGTGGTGCACTATTATTCTGGAGCAGTGTGGCCTGCAGGAGGCTTCCTGTGGGCCGCGGAGCAGTCTCTGCCTTCTGGCACTCCAGCCTTTCCAGCCCTCTGCGGAGCTGGGTGGGGGTGTGTATGGGGTGGGGTGGGGGTGGGGGTGGGGGTGGGGTTCTCTTTCCTCTCTGGCAGGGTTGACGGTGTTGCTAGGCCCATTCCTCCCTCCCTCCCATCTCCTTTCCCCAGCAGCTTTTGAACTGGTGCTGGGCCTCGGGCCAAAGCAGGACAATGTCTGGGCAGGGTGGACACTGCTCTTCAAGGTCTTTTTTGTCTTCGTCCTTCCTTGCCATGGACTCTGGACCTCACCATCTTTCTGAGGCCTTTCCTGAATCCCCAAACTCAACTATCTGCTGCAGGGAGCATTGTGCTTGGGAGTCACAGAACCAAAGGACAACCTGAATTTGAACTTATACAATTTTGTTTTAATTACTGCTGGAAATCAAACCTTACAGCCTTGACTCCGCTGTTGTAGAGTCACTCTCTCTCTCTGCCCAACCCCCACCTCCCAGGCCCAACATTATTATTTTTTTTCCAGAGCTGGGGACCAAACCCAGGGCCTTGCGCTTGCTAGGCAAGCGCTCTACCACTGAGCTAAATCCCCAACCCCCAGGCCCAGCATTATTAACTTAAGGCTGCAGGCCAGAACCTGGTGATGTATGCTATAATCTCAGCCCTCAGGGAGCAGAGGCAGGAGGATCTCCACAAGTTGTAGGCTAGGCTGGTCTACATATGAGTTCCAAGCCCTCAAAAGAACAGTCAAAATAAAAACAAATCCTATCTCTAAGTAGTGTTATCCCCAAAGTACTGATGATACTGAGGGTTGATTTGAACTCAATTGTCATTCGTGTGTGTGTGTGTGTGTGTGTGTGTGTGTGTGTTCGCTTTGGTAGCACATATACTAAAGTTGGGACAACACAGAGAAGATGATAGTCTTGGCCTCTGAGCAAGACTCACGAGTTAGTGAAGCTTGCTGTATTAAAACTTCTTTTCTGGGGTTGGAGATTTAGCTCAGTGGTAGAGCGCTTGCCTAGCAAGCGCTAGGCCCTGGGTTCGGTCCCCAGCTCTGAAAAAAAAAAAAAAAGAGAGAAAAAAAAAAAACCTTTTCTGTTAGCATGTGAATACATGATAGAAGGCTATGCGTGCCACATCACAAGTGTGGAGCTCAGAAGGCAACTTTGTAGAATTGATTTTCTCATCCTACCTTCACGTGGGTTCCAGACTGAACTCTGTTCAACCGGTTGGCTCAGCCAGCGCCTTTATCCATTGAAGATTTTTTTTTTTAAAGATGTATTTATTTATTATATATAAGTACACTGTAGCTGTCTTCAGACACACCAGAAGAGGGCATCGGATCTCATTACAGATGGTTGTGAGCCACCACGTGGTTGCTGGGAATTGAACTCAGGACCTCTAGGAAGAGCAGTCAGTGCTCTTAACCGCCGAGCCATCTCTCCAGCCCTGAAGAATCTCACCACACTCACTTGTGAACATCCTTCTGCCTCTGCCTCCTGAGTGCTGAAACTATTAAGTCCATGTCACCAGGCCTTGGCCTGAAAGACGTGAAGCTGACAGAACTTATAAGGGACACAGATGCGTGCAAGGTCACACTGGGCTACTTAGTTAGACTCCATTTCAAAAACACCTCAACAAAACAGATATCTCACACAGGGCAGGTGCTCAGAAAATAGCTCCTTCTGGCTTACCCGATGCCGGAAGCAGAGCCAGCCCTGGGGCATCCAGTGACTAATTGTTTGGTGAAGTGAGGGGTTAACTTTAGGGTGCTATGGCCCGACTAAGTGTAGCCCAAAGATGGAAAGGCAGTCCAACCCCTAAATTTAACAGTCGTCACTGTGTAACTTCTGAGCAAGTATCGTCCTGTAAGGGGAATGGTAATGGAGGTGTAGATGTGCGTGTGTGTGTGCGCGCGCGCGCTCGTGCGTACATGTGCTCTTGAGTTCTGTCCCTAGCACCTAAATAAATACACCTTCTCTGTCACCCTACCTAACGGGCCCCTCAATTTGCTTTTCTCTGGTGGAACACAACCTCCTCAGGTTGCTCGTCGCCAAGCCTGAGGACCTGAGTTCAATTCCCCTGGAGGGAGAGAAACACGTTTTTTGGCTTCTGACCACCACACATTCACCACGGTGTGCGCACACACATCCATGAAGACGCGTGATAATGATAACTCCCAAGAGTTCGTCTGGAAAGGTGGAAGAGAGTGAATACTCGGTAGAAGGACAGATGTTCTGTAGACAGGATGAAAACCTTACCCTGACCACCTCATAGCTATGGCGCTGCACACAAGCACGTTCGCCGCCCTGAGCCTCTGTAAAAACAAAACAAAACAAAAAAACAAACAAAACAAAACCAACAGAGATTAGGTAAACTGTCCTTGGCAAACAGGACTCAGCAAGGCAAGGACAGCTCTGAGTGTTTCTGAAGTGTTTAAGGGGCCCTCTTAGGGGCTGGAGAGATGATGGCTCAGCGGTTAAGAGCACGGACTGCTCTTCCAGAGGTCCTGAGTTTGAATCCCAGCAACCACATGGTGGCTCACAGCCTTCTGTAGTGAGATCCTATGCCCTCTTCTGCTGTGTCTGCAGACAGCTATAGTGTACTTATGTATAATAATTAATAAATAAATCTTAAAAAAAAAAGGAGGCCATCTTAACAGGACCCCCACCCTCCCATCTCCATCTTTATAAGAACTTAGATCACCCTCCTCTGTTGTCTTAGTAATGCCTACATTTCTGGCAACCACTTCCAGAGGAAGACTAACTTCCAGAGGTACCTTGGATCCCACCAAACATATCATATCGCATAAAGGTCTCGACTTCCCATCCTCTGTCACCTCTGGTCCTCTCAGCTGTCAAGTGGTAAATATAATTTTAAACAGTTGTATGCAGCTGATAAGTGACAAAGGGTAGCCCAAGTGAGATAAGATTATAAGAGGGGGTGGATAGCCTCGCCAATGCCAGGATCTCATGGGCCTTCCTTGTATCTTCTGGTTCTTGTACTTTGGTTTGAATTTGCTGAGGGGAGCAGGGACAGGCTCCCGGTGTGTGGCTGGAAAGCTCCCAGAATATTGTTAAGGCCGCTTTCTGAACAAGTAGGTAGATATCAGAGAACGCAGGGGTCGGCAAGATGGCTTAGTATAAAGGTGCTCGCCCTGGACCCAGAGTAGAAGGAAAGAACCAGACTCCCAAAAGTTGTATTCTGACATTCTCAAATATGCTGTGGCATGTACACATTGTGGCACATGTGTGACCACACTCACATACACATGCACCTATTACACAATTAAAAACAAAACAAAACAAACACAGCTTCTGAGAACCTTGAACCCACATACAGCATTAACATTTATGAGAACTGGGGCTAGAGGGGTCAGGGAGTCAGGGGATCAGAAGGGCTGGATCTTGGCCACAGGGCAGTCACAGACATTCGACATAAGCTTGGACAAGGTTCTAAGGTCACCTGGATCCCCGCGTCTACACATGGAGAATAGATAGCTAGGTTGACAGAAGCCCAGTTTAAGCAAGACATCTGCAATCCTCATCATCATGACATTGACTTTGAAATTCACAGCCCAGAGACCACCACGTCTTAAATTTCTAAAGACGAAACGGTAATAGTTTACAGTTCTGCCAGCTCCTCAAAAAAAAAAAAAAAATCAGCGAGCACAACATTGGCTTTTTTTTTTTTCTTTTTATAATTTTGGCAGAGAAAGATGCAGTTCCTGGAAATGCTTACGAAATGATTCCTGACACTAGGAGGAAATAGTTAAAAGAGGGGAAAAGGAAAGAGAAAAGTTATCTGTATACAGATAGAAAGGAGGAAGGTGGAAAGAAAAGAGAGAAAAAAAAAGGACTAAAAGAGAAAGGGGGGCTTTAAAAGGGCCCCAATTCAGGGGACGTTATCAAGGTCTCAGCATCTGCTATTCACAAGCCGCTCGCGGGCTGGGGTGGCGCAGGCCCCGCCCCTATCTCGGGTGTCCGGCGCTCATTGGTGGGAGAGGCAGTCGTCGGCCGGTGACTGCCCGAGGAAAGGTTGCCTGGGACACGCATCCCTGTGTGAACGCATGACGTCCCACCCTGGCGCCAGGCTGTCTGGGGCTGAGTCTTAGATCAACACAGCTGTGGGACCCGGACCCACAGCTGGGCAAAGGAGCGGATTCCTCAACAAAAAATAGGATTGTGGGAAAAGTTCTGAAACAAAAACAGCGCAGACAAAAGCCTTAATGACATCCTTTCATAAAAATAAAAAATGCAAGAGGGGGGAAAAAGCTGGTAAAAGGAGCAGAACTGGGAACAGAAAGTTCAGAGGCGTTTGGAGTAAGAGGCTGAGGCCCCGCCACCTCTAAACAAGTTGCAGAAGGCTGGGGCGAGCCGGTCAGTCTGCTGTGCAGGGAAGAGAGTCTTTGGGGTTTAAATTCTATTCAGTGATCCCAACCCGGCTGAAACCCACTCCTTTCAGACTTAGACTCTTAGGACAGAAAAGACCCTTAAAGGTCATTTGCTCCCCGCTTCCCCTCCCCACAAGTAAGGTCCAGGAAGAAAGGATTTGTGTTCGAAGGTAAGTTATGGCGTGGAAAGGACAGAATGCGGCTTGATAACCCCACGGCACCTTTCTGCCCTATCCCACGCAGCCTAGGGCCGTTTCGTCCTGGAAGCATTACGAGGAGATAATAAATGCAATGAAGGTATTTACAAACTGTAAACCCAGTGAATCCGCTATCCAACCCTGAGGCGACGGAGGTAGAAATGGAGGACTTGACAAGAGAGAGTGGATCTGGGTGGGCTAAGCACCTACCGCACAATCCTATTTTTTGTTGAGGAATCCGCATCTGGCCCCATGATGACAGAGGAAGGAGTGTGCCCTTCTCAGAGAAGAGCTGTTGAAGATTCTTTTCTTCTTTGAGACAGGGTCTCACTAGTTATTCCCTGGCTGTCCTGAAACTCACTATGTAGACCAGGCTGGACAGGAACCTCACAGCTCTCTGCCTGCTTTTGCCTTCTCAGCACTGGGATCAAAGGCCTTTTTTTTTTTTAAAAGATAAATTAGGTCAGAGCCAGGTGTAGTGGCGTACCCCCTTTATTCCCAGGACTTGGAATAAACAACCTCAGAGTTTAAGGACAGCCTGATCTACACAGAGAGTTCCAGGACAGCCAGGGTTACACAGAAATAAAAAAAATGAAAAAATAAAATTAATAAATGTAAGGTAAATAAATAAACAAACAGGGTCAGTTTCACTAGCTCCATTTAACAGGCCTGAAAACTGAGGCTCAGAGAATAATTTATTCCAAATTCACATAGTTAGCGAAATAAAACAAGTTAAGTTTTGAACATAAGTCTGCCAGGCACCGAAGGCCATGATTTTTCCAGAAGCTCCTGACTTGACTATTTTGCACACACATACAGAAGTCTTCAGGACACCCAAAGAAAGGATCCTCTGTTCAGTTTTCAGGAGTCCACACAGCCATGGAGATTTCCCTTCCCGTGACCAAATCATTGGCATTTAACTTCTTCAGCATATACAGCTGCCTTGTGTTTCCCCAGGTTAGATTCTTCTGTGTTATACTGAAAATAGCTGTCCTTGAGAACTTTAATATTCCCAGGAGAGAACTTTTCAGAGGCATCTTTCTTGGAACACAGGGGCCTATGGTATGATTGGAAAGAAGGGAGCCTCAAGACTGACTCACCTGTGATGTGATATGGGACCTGTTTTATATGCCCTGTCCCAGCTCTGTGCTGGCCCACCCTCCTTGTCCAACTGTCAGACAAGCATCTGGAGTTCTGAGTCAGAAAGTATTTATAACGATTCTTTAGTGCCGTCCCTTTCCGTCTCTTTCTGTCTCCCTCTCTCTGTCTCTCTCCTCATACAGCTAATCAAAGCCAGGGTATCTGGGTTTGCTCAAGATTATCTGTAGATAACCAGTCAATAGCAGAGCTGTCCGATTGAACCCAGGGCTCTGGTTCCCTAGACCGATGTCCTTCCAACTATTGGAACTGTCCCAGCTCAGAGGTCCCATTGTCCTGCTGATCAGTGCCACACACTACTGAACACTTAATTGTTTCCTGTGTTAATCTCGTCCCCAGACATTGTGAGATTCTTGAGAGCAGGGGCCTCTGTTTCATGGGAAGCAAACTCCATAAATATTTACCAGGCTGATTGATTAAGAAAGTAATCATGGCTGCGAAACCCCACCTGTTCTCTTCCAAGATGGAAACCAGGATTTTGGAACTGCAGAGGCTTCAGGGTCTGGGAAGCGGAGGCAGGCAAAGAATGGAGTGCACTGTCCTTTTGCAATATGGGGTTTGCCTGCCTGCTGGCTCCTCTCCTGCTCTCTCAGATGGTGACTGAGGCTACTTCAGCAGGACTAGGAATAATCATGTCCAGGTGGCTGCCCTTCCGAGCAGAAAGGGACAGACGTGGGGCGATGAAGTTGCTATCGTTTTTTTTTTTTTGGTTTTTTTTTTTTTTTCTGCACAGACTGCAAAGTGTGCAGAGGGAGGGAGGCTGTGCAAAAAAAAAAAAAAAAAAAAAAAAAAAAAAAAAAAAAAAAAAAAACCGAGGACGCAGAAGTTAGACTGCTGACCCATTTGGTGCATGTGTGCCCATGGAGGGAGGGGACCTTCTCAAAAGGGTTCACGCAGCAAGCATTCCTTCTAGTCCCCATATTTGAAAGCTTGTCCTAAATCCTAATCAAATTCACTTCCAAAGCACAACAGTTCCTTAAGGAGTTCATGGTGCAAAAGATCCATGCTTTTTCTTTCTCCATGGAAAACGATTGGATCCAGGCTGCTTTCTTCTCTCTTACCCCCTTTCCCCCTGTTGCTCAAATAAATAGTGTTCTTTGCTCAAACCTCCCCTTCCCTCCTCCTTCTGCAATCTCAGCGCCTAGCCCAAATCTGTTTTCTTCATTGTAACCTCAGCTTCACCGCAATTAATTTTTTCCCCCTCTGGTCACAAGATAATTCCTGACGCCAGTGAGTCTGGAGGTCAGACGAGCAGCAAATTGGGGAACAAGGCGGCACTAATTCCTTACAAGTTTCTCTTGAAAATTCTTGAGAGAGAGAGAGAGAGAGAGAGAGAGAGAGGAGAGCAGAGAGAGAGAGAGAGGAGAGAGAGAGGAGAGAGGAGAGAGGAGAGAGGAGAGAGGAGAGAGGAGAGAGAGAGAGAGAGAGAGAGAGAGAGAGAGAGAGAGAGAGAGAGAGAGAATTAGTTCTTTAGTCGTTCAAGGGATTTATGATCTCAGAGCTGTGGGTTCGAACCAGTATTGGACAGGGGGGAGGGGATCTTAAAGAACTTGGGCGCCTCCAGAAAAGGCAAGTTCTTAAAAGTTAATGGTTTTAAGTGATTTTTTTTTTTTCAAATCTGTGCTGGCTCGAGAGCCCCGCCTCTCCTCGGTATCAGCTCTTCCTCATTCCGCGCACCCGAGGCTCAGCGGTCCTCGGCGTCCGACCAGCCAGAGGAAGCCTGTTAGCAATTTAAACCCACTGTGAACGCCCAGGGCCGGGGAGGCGGTGCCCAGGGCGGGCGGGGGTGGAGCCTTGGCGATCTGTTTTGAATAAGGGGGTGTGTCCTAGAGCGGATTCTATAAGAGCGGCCCGCTGCAAGCGTGCGCACAGTTTGCTGCTTTAGGTATCTTTTTCTGTTCTTAAACTTTGCTCTCCAACCTCCAACATGAAGGCGCTGAGCCCGGTGCGCGGCTGCTACGAGGCGGTGTGCTGCCTGTCGGAACGTAGCCTAGCCATTGCGCGAGGCCGGGGTAAGAGCCCGTCGGCGGAGGAGCCGCTTAGCCTCTTGGACGACATGAACCACTGCTACTCGCGCCTGCGGGAACTGGTGCCGGGAGTCCCGCGGGGCACTCAGCTTAGCCAGGTGGAAATCCTGCAGCGTGTCATAGACTACATCCTCGACCTTCAAGTGGTTCTGGCAGAGCCCGCGCCTGGACCCCCGGATGGTCCGCATCTCCCGATCCAGGTACGAGAGGGAGCTAGACCAGGCTCATCTGAACGTGCGGGCTGGGATGCTGCGGGTCTTCCCCACCGCGTCCTCGAGTACCTTGGCTAACTCGTCTCTTATCCTTCTTTCACAGACAGCTGAGCTCACTCCGGAACTTGTGATCTCCAAGGACAAGAGGAGTTTTTGCCACTGACCCGGTCGTCCTGGCACCTCCCGGTAAGTTCTCCTGACGGGGAGCGGAGGAGGAGGAGGGAGGCTTGCATGGGAAATCCTGCCTTTGACAGAACATTGTAAGGCTTAGGGTTCAATCAGTTTAGGGAAAGCCTAGCCACTGAGAGGCAAAAGACTTATGCATGATCACTTAGAATAAACGATAATAAACGACAGAACCAATGTCAATATCACGTGCACTCCTAAGGCACGCTGTCTCTGCTCATCCCGGGTGGCCAGAGCCTAGGGCAAGTGGGCCCGCGTCGCGCCAAATGAACCTTTCAGTAAAGGCTCATAGGCCCCCCTTCCCACTAGTGTTATTTCCAAGCGGGAGGGGGAGTGGTGACTCCGCCTGTGGTCCTTTGGCGCCAACTGGGTGGAGGCAATGTGGGGCGCGGAGTTATCAGCTGGAGGTAGAGACCGAGTTTCCTCCCTGGCGCCGGCCAGTCTGCGGCATCCTCCGCCTGGGCGCGCTCGGCGGAAACTGATGGCTCCCTCGCTCTTCTCTCCTCCCCCGCCCAGAACGCAGGTGCTGGCGCCCGTTCCGCTTGGGACCCTGGGACTCTGGGACCCTCTCTCCAGCCGGAAGCCTGAGGGGCATGGATGAGCTTCGATCTTGCCACAGCCCTCTTCATTTACCCTGAACTCATGCCTCGAGGCTGGACCTGGAGCCCGAGAGCGAAGGACTGAACTTGGGTGGCCTGAAGAGCTAGCTAGCACTCGCTGGTCAGCAGCTGGGCAACGTCACTCTGTCCCCACCCTGACTCAAGTCTTAAAAAGACTGGCTTTTTTCCGAAAATGGGGTGTCGAGAAGGGTGTGGGGGGTACACGAGTGGCTGCCCTGCACACACTGCCAAGGCAGCATAAGAGCTGGTCTTCTGGTTTCCTTGGAGAAAAGCTCTGTTGCCCTGATTATGAACTCTATAATAGAGTATATAGCTTTTGTACCTTTTTTTTACAGGAAGGTGACTTTCTGTAACCATGTGATGTATATTAAACTTTTTATAAAAGTTAACATTTTGCATAATAAACAATTTTTGAACACTTTGTGTATGATGTCTTACGCCATCTCCTAGGAGCTTGGGACGAGCAGATTTTTGCATACCCTTTTTAGGGGTGAAAGTTCCCAGGTGAAGCTGTGAGGGGGTCGTAGGGGGTGGCTTGGTAGGAAGGGCTCGAAGTAGGAATCCCCAAATACATTGGAGGTTGAAAGTAAGGATCTGTGATCCTACTCTAAATTACAGAAGCCTCTACTACAAATCAACAACTTTGAGTTTGAGTTTTTTTTTTTCCCCAGTCCCTTGAACTCTGCAGCAGCGCTTAGATGCTGCAAGTTACTAGGCATATCTTCCCAGCTCCACGGTGTCAAGTATGGGGATGAACCATTTCGTATGTGAATAAACTTGGTAGGCCTGCTTCCACTTCATGCTTCCTGGTCTGGCTTACCCCCAGCCTTCAAAACTTGGAAAAAGAAACACTGGGGTCAGAGCTATAGAAGTATACTTAAATTTCAGCATTTGTGAGGCAGAGGCACATGGATGGAGGACTGGGCTATACATAGTGAGTTCCAGGATGGCCAGAGCCACATCGTAAGACCCTGCATAGGAAAACCAAAGCATCCAGGGTCTGCAGCCACTTCTTAGGGATGCAAGTATCTGGGAAACAATAAGTTCTCTTATTGTTCAGTAAACTTTGACCCGGGATTTTAAGAATAGTTAGTATTGTGGTTGGCAGGAGTAGGACCTTTGGCCATTTGGGGGGTGGTCAGGCCTGGAAGTTAGGCAAAGGCAAGGAGGGTTGATACCCATGCCCTATCTACCCACCCCCAACGTGGTCTACCCAGGTGGGCTGCATCAGACCCCCATCCTCACTGAATTCCTGTTTATATGATCTCATCTGTGTCGGCCTTGGCATGTGTTACTTCTAATTTCATAACATTTCATTACCCTTTGCATTAACCCTAGTGAGTTTTCTGGGTTGAAACTGGGGGGTGGGGGTGGGGAGCCACCCCTTTGCCAGTTGTCCTTCCAGTCTGATTAACAGTTTTTAACCTGTTCTGGGACCGACTTGCTTTCCTCTGATGAGCAGATGGGAGATATGAGCGACCTTCAGAAATCAAACATGGAATTTTGCAGAGTAATAGTAGACCTCCCACATTCTAGAGGTCCTGTTTCCATGTAAGAGACCTTTGCCTTAAATTTAAGACTCCAGTGGCATCCATCTTGGATTGTGTGTTAAGGTATGCTGTGTTCTCTGAATAAGGCCCATCAAGGATAAAAATCCTGCATCCGTTGAATTCTGCAGGCTACAGGCTACGCCTCCTATGAGCCAGTTTCCGAGTTTGTACCAGTTCTGAGGGGGTCTGCTTTCTGATCACTCAGAAGTTACAACCAAGGAAGGATTGAAGCTTCAGTGGAGCAAGCCGCTGCTCTCTGAGCCCAGCTGCCTCCAAGGACCAAAGATAATGATGGGAAACTTCTTTGAAATGCATCACACACCTACGAGGCATTATTAAGCTAATTCCAAGGAAATTGCTTGTCAAGACTCCCAGGGCTGAGCAATTCAGGTGGCCGGGACAAAAGCTTAGACCATCTCGCCAATCCATTAGTCATTAGAAACTGAAAGCAGTTTAGCCCTAGGTCAGAAGCCTCTGAGATAGTCTGCTGTTGTAATCATTTAGGGGCGTGCCTACCAGGTGCTTTGAGTCCATTTTATCCTAATCTTTTCTCTAATCAGCAAGGTGAGTATCTTGAATAGGTTGATCAAGGTCACAGCAAGGGAGTGGGAGATAGTATTTAGGAAAGCCAGCTTCCTCTAGCTTTAAAGTCTGGGTTCTCATTCTCTACTTCAGACAGCTCTTTCCCCAGTCATTTCATGAGTGGGGAACAAATTAGGAGCCCAGTAAGAGCTCCTTGGGGGAAAAAAACCCACGAAGGTTCTGCATGAAATGGGATGGTGGTACATCCCTTGAAATTGTATGGTTCAGATAAAAGACCACACATGAAATATCTTCCTGGCTCTCCTTTTAGATGCCATTTAGAATCCTGAGCTGATCCCGGAAGCTCTGAAGCACACACATACACGCACGGACACACAAAAACAGATATATGTTAGCATATGGCCACACGATTCCTAAGTGACAAAGCAGGGATTCAAATTCACGTCCGTGGGGACACTTGCAATGGTGGCCTTCCAAGAAGGCAGTTCACCACCCTAGAACCCAGAATGGGACTCTCCTCTTCCATTTTAAGTCTTCCGAATAGTTATGGCAGTCCGTGGTTACCGCTCTTTCCCAGGCCCCCCGGCTGCACCCTTAAAACTTCCAGCGCTCGCTTCCCCGCAAAAGTGCAGCTCTACCCACTAGCCCGCCTCCAGGCAAGAAGCGGCTCCGCGGCGCCAGGGCAGGGCTGAGGCTCGGCCCACGTGGCCCAGAGGCGGGGAGGGCGGGGCTCCGGGCCCCGCCTCCAGCTCAGCCCCGCCCCCGGCCCGCTGCCCGCGCTCCCCCGCCCCCCGCGGGCCCTGGGGGCCGCTCGCAGGTGTTCGCTGGCGCCCGGATGTCTGAGCTCTGGCTCCACTCTGGCTCCGGCTCCCTCCGCAGCCTGCGGGCGGGGCTTGCAGCCCATCCGGAGCCTCGCGGCGCCCCCGCTGCTCTGCCAGCCGCAAGGCTTGCAGCTTCCAACCCGGCCTGGGGGAGCCACTCCCCCCACTACACACTCACCCGACCGAGCCACTGACCCCACTGCTCTCGCGCTGCCCCCATCGGCGCTCAGGCTGCTGCAGCATTAGCCGCACCCCCACCCGGGTTTCCTGACTCGGCCCGGAGGCCGCCTGCATCGGGTCCCGCTCCTTCCTTCCTTCATTCTTTCAGGCAGCACATTCCTCGGGCGCCTGCGACATGCCCTGCACAAGGCCTTGCCGACCTTCCGAGAGTGGCCTCCGGCCACCAGGCTTCCCTGTCGTCCCTCCCCAACCCTGCCCGAAACTGGCCGTGACACCCCACTTCACTCCGGAGTTCTCTGATTATTCTCCCTCCAGTTAGGATTCAGTCTGAGGCAAGGCTAAGGGGCCACTGTTGTAATTATGATGGGGTCAGTCTGCAAGCCCACTGATGGGTCAGAGAGTGGCCCGAACTGGGGTTCCAACGAGCTTTGGTAATAGTTTGTGGCCTGGCCTCATGGACTAGGTGCGGGCCAGAATAAGAGGACCTGGAGACCAAGATTTGGGGGTTGCCTTTGACAAGCTATGTCAGAAGGGGGGCTTTCTGTAAGTTCCTCCCCCCAGCTCAGAGTGGCATTCCTCCCTGGTTGGAGCTCCTATCTATCACCTTAGTCACCCATATTGTCCTTGCGGCTAGAGACACCTCTCACCAGGATTTTGCTATTCTGAGTCATAGGCTGAAGCCTCCTTGGGCCTGAAGCCCTACTGTCAATAGAAACCCATGTTGGCCAGGGTAGGGAGGGAAGGCACCCAAGAGCCATGTGTGTTTAGCAGCAAGCTGCTGGGGCCCCCCAGTACCTTTCCCATTGAGAAGACCCCCAGAATTCACATATGTGGCCTGTTCAGAGACATCTAGCAAGTTAGAGGTCAGACAAGTAGGATGTGGTGTCTCATGCCTAGCACTCAGGGAAGTTGAGGCAGGAGGATCCTGAATTTAAATTTAAAGTCAGCCTAGGATACGAAGCAAAAACTAATCTTAAAGATAAGGGTTGGAGAGGTGGCTCACAGGTTTAAAAAAAAAAAAAAAAAAAGACTAGCCTCGGCTTCCAGAAAGCCAGAGTTTGGTTCCCAGCACAAACTGCAGATCCAGAGGATTCAGCGCCCTCTTGTGGCCTCTGTGGGCACGAGCGCACATATCACACAGAGAAAATGAAAGTGTCTCTAAAATAAACAAAAAATGGGGTCAGGTGTGGCGGCGAATACCTGTTATCGCTATACTTGGAAGGTAGAGGCAGAAAAGAGCAAGAATTCAAGGCCGTCTTCCACTACATTGAGAACTGGAGGTCAAGTCCAGCAGGTTAACTGCTAGCTGCCAAGCCTGATGACCCGCGTTCAATCCCCGGAGTGTCCATAGTGAAAAGACTCCTGCAAGTTGTCCTTTGACCTTACATGCACGCTGCAGCATGTACATACCCCAAACACAGTCACACACAATCCACTTTATAAAGTTGGAGGCCAATCTGAGCAACAGAAGACTCCATCTCAAAAGCTACAAAGGAACAATGGGAAAGGGGGCTGGAGAGATGGCTCAGCAGTTCAGAGCACTGGCTGCTCTTCCAGAGGACCCAGGTTCAATTCCCACCACCCACATGGCTGCTCACAGCTGTCCATAACTCCAGTTCCAGAGGGTCCAACACCCTCATACAGACATGCATTCAGGCAATGCACACAAAATAAGTAAATTAATTTTCAAAAGAACACCGGGGCTGGGGAGATGGCTCAGTGGCTAAGAGCACTGACTGCTCTTCCAGAGGTCCTGAGTTCAACTCCAGCAACCACATGATGGCTCACAACCATCTGTAAGGGGATCTGATGCCCTCTTCTGGTGTGTCTGTGTCATTGTGCTCACATACATTGAATAAATAATTTTTTTTTTTAAAGAACATCAGACAGGGGTTGGGGATTTAGCTCAGTGGTAGAGTGCTTGCCTAGCAAGTGCAAGGTCCTGGGTTTGGTCTTCAGCTCTGAAAAGAAGAAGGAGAAGAAGAAGAAAAAGAAGAAGAAGAAGAAGAAGAAGAAGAAGAAGAAGAAGAAGAAGAAGAAGAAGAAGGAGGAGGAGGAGGAGGAGGAGGAGGAGGAGGAGGAGAAGGAGAAGAAGAAGAGGAGGAGGAGGAGGAAGAGGAAGAAGAGGAAGAGGAAGAGGAAGAGGAAGAGGAGGAGGACATCAGACAGGAAAAACTGAACGATCTAAGCATAAAAGACAAAATCCGGGGTTGGGGATTTAGCTCAGTGGTAGAGGGCTTGCCTAGGAAGTGCAAGGCCCTGGGTTCGGTCCCCAACTCCGAAAAAAAAAAAAAAAGACAAAATCTGAGCACAAGGGAAGCAGGTGGATCTCTGAGTTTGAGACCAGCCTGGTTCACCAACTGAGTTCCAGGATAGCTACGCAGAGAAACCCTGTCTCAAAAAGCAAAAAGAAAAACAAAAAACTCGAGCCTACACCTCCTGGATTCTAATTCAAATCTAGGTCTCTTTCCAACCACCGACCACGGAGGTACCCCTAAGCCAGCATCCTGCTTTGGGGATGGGGTGGGCTGGAGTCTTGTCAAGCCAAGGACTTCACCCACAGCTCAGCACAGCCCTTCAGAGGCTCTGGAAGAGGGTGGACAAGAGGACATTTACCTTCCTTTTTTTTTTTTTTTTTTTTTCCGGAGCTGGGGACCGAACCCAGGGCCTTGCACTCTCTAGGCAAGCGCTCTACCGCTGAGCTAAATCCCCAACCCCCGACATTTACCTTTGGTCCCTGCCCAACCCCTTCCCTGCCTCCCTTGCCAGGAACAAACACGAGGAAGGGAGACCACGACCTCCGCACTGGGAGGGAGGGAGGGAGGGAGGGAAGGCTGTGAGAATGGCTCCGGCAGCTGATCCAGGTTCTTATAGACACATACGGAACTCATTACCCTACATCAAGGTGGTCGCTGGCCAGCTGGCAGTGGCTGGGTTTGAGGCTAGAAGTGTGTTCTGTATGGCAGGAAAGTTATCCCCAGGATAGCTCACCCACTCCATGACCCTGGTTCTTACTGAGCCTTGTTTGGTTTTTCAGCCCATGCTCTTTCAGCATCCCAAAAAAACAGCTCTAAGATGCAGGCCTCTGTACCCCGTGCCAAACCCCTGTAGGTTATGTGGAAGACTGGAAGGGGGGCAGTATAGACGGATACATTCTCCCCAACTCGCACCCCAATCCTCATCAGGGCTGGAGGTCCTATGCGTCTGCCAGTGCGTCCAGATGTGTGACGTGCTACTCTACACTATTCACGATCTCTTGGTTTTCTCCCAGGACTTATCCTGGTGGGGGGTCCTACGACCTGCCAATCACCTCTTTTTTTTTTTGGTTCTTTTTTTTTCCGGAGCTGGGGACCAAACCCAGGGCCTTGCGCTTCCTAGGTAAGCGCTCTACCACTGAGCTAAATCCCCAGCCCCCAATCACCTCTTTCATTGCGGATGCATCTGCCTAGACCAGAACAGCAAGATACTGTTCAAAAGAGCCTGTTAGGAGTGCACAGCACCTTACAGTCTACATGGCAACACAGTCTGAAGGAAGGGTGCGTCTTTCATCTCACCCCACGAGGTTGCGCGACCCTAAGCTATTAGGGTTAACTTGGAGGGA
Organism: Rattus norvegicus; assembly: GCF_021556685.1. Classification (NCBI taxonomy): domain Eukaryota; kingdom Metazoa; phylum Chordata; class Mammalia; order Rodentia; family Muridae; genus Rattus; species Rattus norvegicus. Next base: position 154,391,345 of record NC_141538.1, read on the forward strand.
CCAGTGTGCTTGCCGTCTGAGGTGCTTTGGTATTTTTTTTTTTTTTTTTTTTTTTTTGCACAGCTCGGGGACCCAGCTGAGCAGTAGCCGTTTGACCCTTACCACATTTCCCAGCATCTTCAAGTAAAAAGAGAAGGATCAGGGGTTGGGGATTTAGCTCAGCGGTAGAGCGCTTGCCTAGCGAGCACAAGGCCCTGGGTTCGGTCCCCAGCTCCGGGGGAAAAAAAAAAAAAAAGAGAAGGATCTTTTCCTTAAAACATTGAGACTGGGAAGATGGCTCAGTTAGGAAAGAGCCTACTATTCAGTCATTGAGGACCTGAATTTGAATCTCCAACACTTACATAAAAAGCCGGTGCAGCAGCCCACAGAAGGAAGAGGCAAGAAGGCCCCGGAAGCCATTATAGCCCAATCCCCGAGCTCCAGGTTTAGTGAGAAGCCCTGTCTCAAAATACAAGTTGAACGACCATGCCTGACCTATGACTTCTGCACTTACATGCCCTTGCACACACCCACCTGTGCGCGCGCACACACACACGTGCACACGTATACGCACATGTGCACGCACACGCACACGCGCACGCACGCACGCACGCACGCACACCACAAAGGTCCGTACCAGTCCATACAGCCTGCCAACAATCCCAGTCGCAGCAGCTTTTCTGCACCTTTTCTTCCGTGAGCCTGGGAAGCAGACACCCCTGGCTGGATTCCTGGCTCTGCCACCGCGGGGAAACCTAGCCAGATTGGCGCACTGATTATTTCTGATGACGCATGTAAAGCACTTGATGGGCCCTGGGTGACCCCCACCAGGGAGTCTGCGGGCCTTAGTGTCACATTTCCTCCCAGGGTTCCTCCCCAGGTTCTTGATTGCTGTTGGCAGAACTCAGCACCTCAGGACCACCTACCCAGTGTGTGTTCTCTCCACGTCTTGACAGCCCATCCAGGCGAGCAGACTTAAGGGATGAACAGCGCAGGGAAGCCGTTGACTGGACTCCACTCCCGAGCTCTGCCACTTCGGACAAACTACTTAACCTCTCTGTGCCTGAGGTGCCTCTCTGCCATCTCCTGAGAAGAAACGGAGTCCCAGAGTAGATGATGACTTAGACAAGGTCATATGGAAGAGAAATACTCACAGATCTGGAACTAAAAAGCTGGA